>NW_012082265.1:0-753 GCF_000956235.1 Wasmannia auropunctata
ATGGAAACTGGATACACTGGGTATTACCGACCCTGTTGTAAGAAAATCTCAAGATGCCCATCAAGAAACTGTTAAAAAAAACTTTCGCCAAACCATCAAGGTAGAGGCAGATGGTCGATACAAAGTATTACTTCCTTGGAAGGAGGATCATCTATCTTTGGCAGATAATAAGAACTCGGCGATAAAACGACTTGAATCTACGACAAAAAGACTTAAGACTCAAGGCTTATATAACGCGTATCAAGAAATATTTGACGATTGGTTATCAGAAGGCATAATCGAAAAGGTACCGGACGAAGAAATAAAAAAGGATGCCTATTATCTACCACATAGGAGTGTCATCAAAGAAAGCAGCACGACAAAAATAAGACCTGTGTTCGATGCATCAGCAGCGGGAAAAGATTCACCGTCTCTTAATCATTGTCTGGAGACAGGCCCTAATTTAATCGAACTAATTCCGAAAATTTTATTACGTTTCAGACGACGCAAAATAGAAGTAACGTCGGACATACGAAAAGTTTTTTTGCAGATCAGCGTCTCACCCAACGATAGAAACGTGTTACGTTTTTTTTGGTGGAAAAAGGATCGTACAGAAGAAATCGAGATATATAGGCATCGGCGAGTTGTTTTTGGAGTCTCCAGCAGCCCCTTTTTACTAGGAAGGACTATTGAATACCATCTAGAGAAAGTAGCCCAACAAGTCGAAACAGAAGAAGAAAAAGATATCATTCGGCAATTGAGAAGATCCTTTTA
>NW_012082266.1:0-475 GCF_000956235.1 Wasmannia auropunctata
GTTTGCGATGCAACAAGGTGGTTTCTCAATGAACGCAAAGCACGTTTATACAATTTAAAAAAAAAATCGCAATGGTTTGCACGATCACGTATTGCAAGTTTTCGACGTTAATTGTAGTGCCAATATATCGAAAGATAGTGTTCAAACATTGGAAACGTCTGGATGTAAAGTTGTAAGTGCATAAACATTTTCTTTGACAATTTCGAACAAAATTTGGTCTGAAATACGAGTAAAATCCATCAAAAAATTATATAGTGATCGAAAATATCAGACTTTAAAAGTAGGCAAATAGACGCATATTTTTACAAAGAAATATGGAAACAAACATATATTACATGTGCTTTCTCATTTAAATACGCGAAAGTTTTTAAAGAATTAAATGCAAAAGGTTACACATACTTTGTAGCCAAATGAAAAGAATGTAAATCGAAATTCAAAAGCAATCTATACGAGAAATCACGAAAGAAAATTAATG
>NW_012082267.1:0-406 GCF_000956235.1 Wasmannia auropunctata
AATTTGTGTGTAGCGTTTCTGTGTATCCGACAATGATTGAGACGCGTATTGCAATACTCGCTCGGTACCGTCCAGATAACGATGTGACAAGACGGCACCTACCCTGTAAGGGCTTGCGTCGGTAGCCAGGATCAATGGAAGTTGCGGATCAAAATGCAAGCACCGTATCGCTCTTGAAATTATCTTTTGCCGATTGGAAAGCTTGTTCACATTCGTGTGTCCATTTGAAGCCAGTTTTTGTAACAATTTATATAGTGGCGCCAGAATTGAACTTAGATTCTTAATAAAACGGCCGTAGTAGTTAACCATACCTAGAAAAGCCCGTAATTCCGTAATATTTTTCGGCCTTGGCATATGATCAATCGCTTGCATCTTCGCTGTAGTCTTGTGTAATCCATTCTTGTCT
>NW_012082268.1:0-613 GCF_000956235.1 Wasmannia auropunctata
TATACAACAACCTCGTCAATTTTTGATTTTTTTAATAAAAAAATTGAACATATTCCTGAATGTGTATACTTTTAGATAGAAAAACTCCCAATCCGAAATTTCAAATAGTTTTCCTTCAAAAAATTCACAAAAATGACCTTTTTTTCCGGCTCCTAGGTGTATATCTCCCCTTAATTCTCTTTTTTTCATTCCTTTAATCGTCGCTTTGTTCCTGTTCTTTTTCTCTTAGTCATGGTAAAGAACACGTTTCGACATACTCGTTGATTACAAAAGATTATAATGTTAATAATATTAAACAAAAACTGCTACCTGAAAAAAATATTATACAAAGTATCAATCTTTTTTGTGAAATATATATTAAAAAGAAGTTTTATAATAAAAATGTGTTTAGTAAAACTTATCTGAAAGAATCTTGAAGTCATCCAAGAGGAAAAGAACAATCTTTATCAACGTCGGAACAGGAAATAACGCAGTAATAATTGATTTTACAATATATATATGTATATATATATATATATACAGGGTGTCCCGTAACGCTTAATTAATATTTCAAGGCGTGAAAGAGAATGAAATTTTGAACTAAAAGTTCCTCTTTCAATTTTGGCTCAGACCA
>NW_012082269.1:0-392 GCF_000956235.1 Wasmannia auropunctata
TATTAGCCTCCAATCTTCCTAAATTAATATAAATGTTATAAATAAAATCTAAATATAAATTAATATATATTAATTACAGTAATTGTTTTTAATTTTATCTACATAATAACACAATATAATTTTGTGCATTTAAAATTCAGTTCCAACATATGAAAAAGATTACATAAATGTTAACATATAAAAAATTTTGTTTTTTTATCATAGACCTATTTTTTGTTAATAAAAATTGTTTAAAGCAATATGTTTCTTTTACTTGTGCAACAAATCCTAGAAAATAAACGAAAAGCAATCCGATGGAAACCGCTAAATCTGGGGTAACCGTAAGAACTTCTCTCCATGCGGGTATAGAGATTTCTGCTAAATAAATTTCATTGAGATCGGAAGAGCACACG
>NW_012082270.1:0-1018 GCF_000956235.1 Wasmannia auropunctata
AGTTCAGACGTGTGCTCTTCCTATCTCTTGCATTTACAGTACAAGTCTTGTACTATAAATCTATATTTATAATTTACATTATTTATACTGTAGTTTTTCAGTATTTGCAATGAATAACGGAACGCAGCCTTACTGCGTCTGTTTTCGCAAATGCAGCGCAAAACTTCAATCAATCGTCACGGCAGGACGCAGCGATACACATTCCTTTTCGTGTTACTCGTATCGCACGTAAAAGAACATTTCGCTTGAAATAAACATATTCCTCTTAATAAAAGAAGAAAATCGAAAAATAATATGTAATAGATTTTAGATGAACAGTTCACTTTATTTTAAGAGGAATACTCTTTCTGTAAAAGTTTCGCTTAGAATATGGGATTAGAGGAAATTTCACTTTATAACTAGAATATGTTTTTTTTTGGTGCAACAATTGCCGATCCCGTCCTTTTCGTTTTGTCGTGCACGACTTTTTTAATGCTCTGTGCAACAGAGACGTCAACAATCTCTCGTCTCGAAAAGTCCTTTCAAACGAATCTTCACTCGACCTCACATGCCATTTAAGATTTTTAACCCCCCTCAACCCGGAGAATTGAAATAAATGTTTTCAATATTAAATAATAGATTGTATTGTGCCATTGTAATCCCATTTTCAATCCAATATCTTGAACCATTCAGAAATTATTTAGGTAACCCCGTACTTTTGGCGATTTCTGTATATATGTACACAAGGTGATCTAGTAAATCGTCTGCAATACTTCGGGAGGTTTTGGGAGTAAAAAAAAAAAAAAAAAAAGGTAATTATATAAATACAGGTCCGGAAATAAATCGTTTCCGAGATAATAGTGTAACTTCTGATAATAGTTTACTTACATTCCGTATACGTAGGATTGTACGGTGCAACTATAGCACCAAGATAATAGCTCGCATAAACTGGTATAAACCAATCCAATCGATTTTCAGTTGCAATGCCAATTCTGTCCCCGATTTTTATTCCGAATTTCTGTAAAAATGTCGCGAGCTT
>NW_012082271.1:0-338 GCF_000956235.1 Wasmannia auropunctata
AATTTAACATTTGAAATGTTATTTAGCAACGACAAAGTATTATAGCGTCGATAATTAGTTCCTCCAGGTTTTACTGCAATTTTTTGTGTGATCTCGTATCCACTCTATATGATCCCATTAAAAATGTATTATTTCTCATTTGGAAGTAAACGTGAACGTATTAAAATGTTACAAAAAAAGACTTTTAAGGTAAGCTCAAATTTCCGAACTACTACGATAAATTATTTTCCATCTCTCGTCTTAATAGATTAGACATAAACGCGTTTTACGACTTATTCAAGTGTTTGTAAAGTTTTTTTTTTTGCGAGACGAGCAACTGTGATCAATTGGGGGATAGC
>NW_012082272.1:0-1404 GCF_000956235.1 Wasmannia auropunctata
TCAGACGTGTGCTCTTCCGATCTCGAAAATATAAAAATAACCAGCGTAATATGTGTGTATGTGTGTAAATGAGTTAATGGTCGTATAATGATAAATAGTAACATTTGTTTCCATTTAATGTATACAATTTTAAATTTGTTAATATTCTAAATGGTTTTTCTTATTCGGTCTAGCAGCGCCAAGTGTTTTAACATAAAAAAATATTTTATAACAATAGATTATTTTATTTTGTACTGTTACCTCTTTACTTCTTAGTGATGACACTTGGATTGAGTAACGCAATTTTGTAATAAAATAAAATATTTAAAAGAAAATAAAATAACTACTACCACTTGGATTGCAATAGGAAAAGTTTTGACTGGGTTAGAAGAAACGTATTACTTGGGTTTAACTTTATTTAAATCTAAAAATACTATCTCACACTAGGGTTTTATTTTTTTAAAGTAGTATAACAGTTTGTTTTTGAAGTAATGTAGACCTAAGACTTACATGATATTCTCTTCACATTCTCTCTGTAATTAGCACAATTTAAGAATTTCATACTTTCTGAGAATTAAATCTTTCATATAAATAATATATTTATAAATTAAGTAAGGAAACGTAATTTTTATGGAAACGTATTTTTATTATAACTTGGCGCCTTTTATTGATATCAAATCTTTGATATAAGTAATATACTTATGAATTAAGTAAGGAAACTTAACTTTTATGGGATTATAACTTGGCGCCATTTATTGATATCAAATCTTTCATATAAGTAATATACTTATGAATTAAGTAAGGAAACGTAATTTTTATGGGATTATAACTTGGCGCCATTTATTGATATCAAATCTTTTATATAAATAATATACAACACTGGTTGAGTAAGAAATGCATATATAACTTGGCACCTTTTATTGATATCAAATCTTTTATATAAATGATATACATATCACTTAAATAGAGATCGGAAAGTACAAAGAGAAATAGTAATACTTTTATTTTGTAAAAATAAAAGATGGTACTGCTTTTTATTTTTTAATTTAGTGTCACTTAAGAGACCGATATTTAAAGTATAGAAAGAGATAGCACTTAGATTTTATTTAAAAAAAAAGAGGGGTAGCGCTTAGGTTTAATTGTTTAATTTTGTACAACTATTTTTTGTTAAAAAGGAGGACATACGAATCAAATTTTGTTCGAGGAGCGCGCTATTTTGCATCACTGAAGAAACCGGTATTCATAGTACAAAAAGAGATAGCACTTAGGTTTTATTTAATAAGATTTACGGAAACGTGTAAACATATCATACAAGATGGCGACTCTATTTTTGTCAAAGTCTACGTTCAGATCATCATATGGATAAAATTCAGAGTTTAAATATAGTTTTATATTGGTTAGTTTACAATGATCAAAGAAAGATAT
>NW_012082272.1:8410-9100 GCF_000956235.1 Wasmannia auropunctata
TTTTATAATTTTATTTAATGTATACATACCTATCGCAAAAGAATTTTGTATGTCCCTTCTTGCTCAGTTGTGAGCTGACGAGGCGGGATAAATTTTTTATCCATGCAAAATGTCCGTCGTTGCTGTTTTCGTCCTCTACGTATAGCAAATTAACATGTTTGTCCATTTTTTTATTCGTGAGCCGTTTTGGAAGGATTGTATGTTGTTCGTTCTTCGTCTCGATGGCATAAACGTTGATAGAAATAGCGTTGACGTTTTCAAACTTATTAATTTGATTTAGTGTCATTGGTAAATCAATGTCTTTCAAATTTAATATTGTAGAGTAATGAGGATATGAGGCCATCCGATCCACATGGCTTCCAGCAGGATGTAAAGCGGCCACTACTGACCATGCGAAGCATACATTGTTCCTGGACCGCACGTTTACGACCGCTCTCTTTGCCACAATTTTTTGTGGTAACTCAATATGACATCCCGCGTGCAAAGGATTGTATTTGTTCACATTAACTGTCAAATTCAGTATTCGTGACAATGCCCACCGCTGCCTTGATCCTTAAATTCTCCCAGCAGCGTTACCGTGGGCTCGAAAACGCACGATTCATACCACTCGTGTAAATCTGTGCTACGAAAGAGTTCACAGTTTTTCGTGGTAACACTTTTATTTGCGCGTATGTCACCCATTTCGAATTC
>NW_012082273.1:0-405 GCF_000956235.1 Wasmannia auropunctata
TTGCTGCGAACCCTGTGGTTAGGACGACTACCGCCACAGATGCAGGCAATATTAGCAACAAGGTCCGTAGACGACTTAGAGGACGTCGCGGAGCAAGTCGACCACAAGGTTGGGAGCAAAGCAATAGTTGCGGCAACGACGACATCGCATAGGGGAGCGCAAGCCAAACAACAGGCCCCGGATCATCAAATCGAGGCCCTGACTAAACAAGTGAGTAGAATATATAGGCGGTTTCTGGATACAAAAGTGGTGGGAGTAGGTCAAGGGTGGGGGGAATGTAGGTCAAGGAGGAAGGGTAGGGGGAATGTACGTCAAGGGGGATTAAATTTATTAATTAATTAAACAATAATCGATTGAATCATCAATTAATTGATAACAATTAATTTTTTTATCAATTATATTTTT
>NW_012082274.1:0-848 GCF_000956235.1 Wasmannia auropunctata
AAATTATTGTTTTTATTTATTAAAATTGTCTCCGAATTTTAGATTATATCCTAATTATTAAAAACTCTTATTGTTACACATATTTTACTGTTATATTATAAATTGTTATATTAATTTATGTATTTAAATTTACACATACTTTATAAAAAGAGAAAAAGATTTTTTAAATTTATTCAAAATTTTAATAAATACAGTTATAAATATAAACAAGATCTAATATTAATTATAATTTATAACAGCTTATGTACATTTTTATTGTTGCAATTGATATATATTTTTATTGACACAATACTTTAAATAATAATTAACATAAATATTTAAGTAATATTATAAATACTCCATTTGATCCGATAGAAAGAAACTGCAGATGCAGTCAATTAAAGAAAGAATGACTTGCTGCATATGTATCGAGATTAACATAATTGTAAGAGCTACCGCTTGCATCGAAACAGATGTAATTTTCAACATCTATTATGAAAATATTATATATATTATTGTTTGTTAATTTTTCATTATTATCGACGATAACAAAGACGAGCAGTTCAAGGTGTTATAAGAACTTTATTCTTCAATTTTCTAACATAAAACGTAACGAAACTAATTTTGATCCTTACTTGAATTTTTCTCAATCGTATAAATAAATAAATAAATAAATCTGTAAATCTTAACGCATTCTACAGTCAGTTGAAATATTTAAAATATGCAATGATACAATAAATCATAATTATCGGAGTCATACAAAAATCGAAAAAACCATAATTAATAAATAATAAAATGAATCACCAAAAATGAAGTAATAAACGGATATCTCCGACAATGTGGGAGGTATCAGCTGCACACTTGACAAT
>NW_012082275.1:0-346 GCF_000956235.1 Wasmannia auropunctata
GATGTGTATAAAAGAAAGTAAATAGGTTTTTAGTTTATGGTTAGAAACAACATTTATTATCCTTTAACTGGCTATAAATCTCGTTACTTACTAATACGCAAGTGACAGCCGATTTTTCGTTTCGTGCTGTTGGGGTTGTATCGGACAGATGAGTTGCTGTTTGTATCGGACAACCTAATATGATTAATAAAACTGAAATTCTCACACCATTGCTTTGGAAATAGCAATCTTTTTTATAAATGTGATGCTTGTACCAAAAAAAGTAAATAAAATGTAGTTTTTATTTTTTTTGTTTATTTTTTATAAAACGAAATGTAAATTTTCAAAGACTGTTCATTTTATTTAC
>NW_012082276.1:0-1261 GCF_000956235.1 Wasmannia auropunctata
TTGCTTATAACGCCATTATAATGCAATCGGCGTAAGCTAAAAAATACAAAAATATTAAAATATTCACTCGCAAAAAGGAAGAAACAATCATAAGAGATTTAATTGGTATTTTTTGTAAGTACATAAATATGTGAATAAATAAATATATTTATAGAACTTACTGATAATTTATAAAGCCAGTGTAAGGATTTCCTTTTGATAGCGTTAATCCCAAATGTTGGATACTTCCGGTATTAATGTATATGAGCTTACAATGTATATACGTGTTCCAGGAGGCTTTTTGAACCTCCGTCGAGTAAAATGCCAAGTTCTTCTGCTGACAGATCTGCGTAAAAATTGACGTGAATCGACTTAATGAAATATCATTGATGTCATTAATTAGATGATATCGCTAACTTGCTTAAATCCCTCTGGTGATGTTGTTGGTAAAAACTTCTTCTCTTCCAACAATTCGTACATTTTCCGAAATACTGGGTCTTTGACACGCTGCAAAAATGAGGAAAACATAATCTGAATGAAAAGATATTGTTTTTTCTTTCAATTGTGTAGTCGGAATAGAATGACAACATCTCGCTAATATTACTTATTATGAGAAACTAAAATACAATTTAAAAATAAGAATATATTCTCTGCAAATATAAAGTTAAATTCTCTAATATTCAAAATTATCATAATTTTTAAAATTTGTTGAATTACTAAAAGTTTATGTGCAACGTTATGTCGTGTAATGTTAAAACATTCAAAATGTTCTCGACTATCAACTTTTACAAGACTGCGCGTCTTTCGCGAGCGCTTCGAATGGAATTACTGCAACTGACAAGTCGCTGTTACGCAAAGTAATTTCTAAACTTTAAATAATGACGGACTCACACTAGGAGCTTCGATTTCGGCGCTGTTTTGTACAATGATTAATTTGTAAGTTCCATCATTAACGTAATCCTCCAGAGTGGAAAAAGGCAGTTTGGGGGATTCTAGCGTCAGAAAGCTGATCAACGAAGCGGAATAGATGGCCAGAATTACTGTCGACGAGATGTAAATCGAGATAAAAGTCAGCCTCATCGGTGACTCTCTGGGAAATTCTACGATCGCGTGAAATATATAATATTATAATATATGTGTTCTTTTCTAGCGCCAAATATACATATTATTGACATATCGACGTACAAATTGCTTAAAACGTTACTACATATAATATAAAAAATTAAAATTAAAATAAAATTTAAAGTCAAAACTCCAAATTATTCCAATATTAATAAATGAA
>NW_012082277.1:0-301 GCF_000956235.1 Wasmannia auropunctata
CGGAGCGAAGCTCCGCAAAACAAGCAATGCATTTCCGTTAGCTGCGTTAGGGGAAAACAACATTTTTATTCCACAATCAAACCCATTTCTATATACATCTCAAGAAGAACAAATAAAGTTGTATCGTTAGCTCTGTGTTTACATGTGTAACTTTACAAAACATGTAATTTACAGTATATGATCGTTATTTTATGTGTAAACATATTCAATGTGTAAATGTAATAAATTTATTTACTACATTATTAAATATATTTTACAATATTTAAAAGAATATAAAGTATATAATATTAAATATATAATA
>NW_012082278.1:0-1736 GCF_000956235.1 Wasmannia auropunctata
ATTATATACATTTGCGTTATCCGACAATTAGTCGGGAAAATATAATTATTGAAAAAGTTCAAAAACAACCAGATGCCTGTTCTTGTGGAATTTATGCCGCGGCTTTTGCCACAACTATAGCCTTAGAAGGTAATCCTTGCAATGAGAAATATTCGAAAAATGTAGTGTGCATGAGACAACACTTCATGAAAATTATACAAGGCAATAAACTGCAACTTTTTCCAAAAAGCTAAATTTAATAAAATGAGAAGCGTCTAGTTGGACTGTACTAATAATATTCAAAATCAGATGTGTCTGTTCTGACGGAACTGATTTTAAAAAATCATAAGCGTCTATTCTGACGGTACTGATTATTACAAATGCAATATTTGCAAATTATCGGAGAGACAAAGAAATTAATTGGTTGCGTTCTCACGAGAATGGGCGATGGGGGGGCCCATTCTATTTTCTCAATATTCGAAATCTCATAACATGATTTTGAATAGCTGTAGTACGCTTCAAACATCGAATGTACTGTAAATACATTTGTTACTATAAATATATATAAACAGTACATAATAAAAAATTTTTATTACTGATTTTTGGTCAAATTAATTAGAAAAATAAATCGTACTGCACAAATTTTTGCATAAGACTGAAAACAATAACAGAGAAATGCATATTTTTATACACGTAACGTGTATAATCTCTACACATCATTTTTATAGACAGTGTATGTTTATAATTATGTGTGCGTTTATATCTATGTGTGTACATAATACGCATTATATACATACGTTATATTTTCAAAATTGCATATACCAAATCCAGTATGTAATGTATTGGAAGAATGCAATATTACGGCAAATTCTGCTAAAAATATATATACGTTTGTGCTACATCTATTACAAATAGCCAAGTATATATACTTTATATCTTTATAACACAGCAAAAAGTTATGTGTTAGCTTATGTGTGCAATATTTTTTACATCCTCAAAAAGGATACATGTATTGCCAATGTATTCACGTCCTGATTTAGAATTGTATTGGACGTAACGAAAGCTACTACATAACATGTGTGCGATATATACATGTATTTCTAAGTTCCCACTGAGCGCATTACGCGTCGCGTTGTCCGAATTGACCAATCAAAACATCCCATTTTATTGCGTTATTTGCCGCGCGATCCTGGATTTCATACAAAAAAAGATTATTTTATCTATAGAATGTCGAGTAACCTAATCGATGCGTGACGCATGGAGTCGCGCGGCAAATGATGCAATAAAATGAGATATTTTGGTCGATTAATCGTGACGCGACGAACAACGCGACACGTGACGCGCTCAGTGGGAACGCACCCTAATACATGTTTACGGTCAGAACTGTGGTAATGCAGGAAAAATAAGATATGTCGATAAAATCGATATCGATCTCCTGCATTACCACATGGTTTAACGTTTTGATACATAAACGCTTTATGCGCGAGTGGCGCGCGTAACGCGCTTGGTATTACAAATCTGTTATATCGACCTCGTGCAAATTTTTTCGACCTTCCGGCATCGCCTTAAGAATAGAATTGAATGATTCGTTTAGACGGATTCATTTCGCTCAGACACAGATTTTCCTTCCAGTACGCAAACTTGATCGTTGTCTTCCATTTAATATTCTAAATGATTTTTTTATGGAACAAGAGAATAAGGTAAGTTTTTTATTTAAGATTGACCAAGAGAGAATCGATAAAAAAATCCAACGGCTT
>NW_012082279.1:0-327 GCF_000956235.1 Wasmannia auropunctata
TAACGAGAGGTTATTATCACGGGTGAATGCTTATTCAATTTATTAAAAAAATAAGAAATAAATTATTGCCAAATTTCTTAGTAAATAGACATTAAATGAAAACGTCATTGAAGTTTACTTGAAGTTAATAGGTCGCAAGGTTTTATTTCACGTTTATAAACTTAATCAAAAACGTTTCAGGTTTCAATTTTTTCCAACTGAATAGATTATCGACTATTTTGTCATTTCCCTCAGTTTGTCCGTAAAAATCTGACTATGCATCGGTGTTTTTTGGGCACTATGTATGTGCTGTATTTATAGGCGCAGAGCAATATTGTGTTTTCTTTC
>NW_012082280.1:0-390 GCF_000956235.1 Wasmannia auropunctata
ACTATTCATATTGACACACGTTTAACAAAACGGTGATAATAACGGCTAACATTGGGATAAGAGGCGAACTGTTTTCCAAATGAAAGGATAATTCTACATTACTTGTTATTAAATGATTATTATTAATTCTATATCATATCTGTTATTAATCATCATGTTTGCTCTGTCAAGAGAAGGAAGAGATTAGAAAGGAATATGACTATGTTTTTTCCACGTAAAGAAGAGGTGGGCGTAGAAAACACATAAAAGCTTATTTATCATCGCTACGCTGAACTAATTAAAATTTTCCATCTCACTTTAAAATATATATCTGTTAGTGTGCACTAGTTCACAAAGAACAGATTTATAGAAAAAAAAAGAAAACGGAGATAGATCGGAAGAGCACACGTC
>NW_012082281.1:0-502 GCF_000956235.1 Wasmannia auropunctata
TAATATCTGATACATTTGATCTCGTATATAATTTCATGTAAAAAATTTATGTGTGAGATCAGATGATCGCGATGACCATTTGTGAAAATCGCTGTAAATACTATCCACCTGTGTGAAAATCGACAATTTTAAATAGGGGCAAGAAGAGATGTATAGCCTAGATAGTTGCCTTGCTGGAATATAATATTTGGTAGGATATTCAAGAATGGAACATCGTCCAACAAATTTGGCAATGTTCCTTCCAGGAACTCTGAATATACTTCTGCCGTGATATTAATATTTTTGAGAAAAAAGTATGGTCCGATAATTATATTGTCCACAATCCTCATTTATATAAACGTTAACATTATATTGCCCCTAAATGTGCATTTTCTTTCCGGCAGTGAAAATTCTATTACTCGTAATGATGTTCATTATGACGATTATAATATCACCGTTACTCTGGAAAGCCTATTTGTCTGTCCACAAAATTCTTCTCTGAAAGATCGGAAGAGCACACGTC
>NW_012082282.1:0-451 GCF_000956235.1 Wasmannia auropunctata
ATTAAGGTTTTAAAGATCGCTAAATACAAATCCACAGTTATAATTATAAAATTTACAATAGCAAATCCAATACGACGGTTAATTTCAAATAATGCAAATTCCATTATATTTCTATATTTTATCTACCATATTGACTCAACAGCCTTGAACTTTAAGTAAAGATAGATAATTTGTAATCAGAAACTCAATAAACCAATGTCTACACATTGATGTTCAAAAAAATCTTCCAATTTGAATGTTGCAAGATGCACTGGCCATATTCCACTATAGCCATATATTGGATTTGATATCCCGAATCCTGCTTTAATAATTGAAAATTCCATGATTAGCGACCCAAAAAACTACGGTTTGGTGAGTCTTGTGCAAAAAATGTGCATTATTTGAAAATTGGCTGAGTTTGGCCGGCATATTGGATTCGCTGTTGTTTTATAATTATGATTGCGGATTCGTA
>NW_012082283.1:0-314 GCF_000956235.1 Wasmannia auropunctata
CAAGCGACGTGGCTTATCGATTGGAGAGAGTTGATTAGTTAATTGAATTTTGTACGGGAATAACCTTAATTCATTACGAATTATGCGTCGGAGTGTCGTGCGAGGGATGGCCAACTGAGAAGAATGTCGACGACTCGATGTTGTCGGAGATCTCTGTACACTGGCCTGTACAGCCTCAATATTCTCGTCAGACCGCCTCGAACGGCGTCGGCCTTGATGACTGGCATTACCAAGATTACCGGTGCCCAAAAATTTTTGGTGTAAATGCCTAATGGTATGATCTAAAGGCGCTTTTTTCACTCGATATTTTGCAC
>NW_012082284.1:0-1779 GCF_000956235.1 Wasmannia auropunctata
CTCCGCGGCATCTCGCCACTTTAAATGATATAGATCTTCTTTTGTTTATTTCACCTTTTTGCATTGTTCATAATCTTTTTTTGTACGGGATTCCGGCGGATGGACTTTTTTCCATTACTTCCATTCATATCTATGTAGGTAATTAAGATCAAAAATAAACAAGTTAGAAGGAACAAAACATGTGCAAAAAAAAAGAAAAATCAACAAATTTTTAGTAGTTTATTATAAAATATGTATTTTAAACTTACTCTTGTCCGACGGAAATTTCAAACAAAATAGATTGTCAATGAACAATTTAAGAAAGTGGCGAGATGCCGCGAAGTAGTTCAGTGTGTGATGACCAGCATCACAAAAAACAATCTAGTACTAAAGTTATCAACGCATATATATACACGGGTACCGACTTTAAACTTTCTCTTGTTCATCACTGACTGTATATGTGCGAAAACACACAATTTTGAAAATGAGAACAATTTATACCTTTGAACATGGTATCCGTTGATTTACCCAAATCCGCACTGATGGTGCAGACTTTCACTTTGGAAGGTATACTTTTTGCAACCTCCTGCAACGCATCCTTATTCCTCGCTAATAAAAGCACGCGCGAGCCCTCCTCCAGCATCGAGCCAAATGTTATTGCGATCTGGCGACCGATACCGCGACTCGCACCAGTTACTATCATGAAAACTCTGCCGGATAACGCCTTGACCGACATGGTGTCTTACGTTGCAAATTTATTTGGCGACTAATTGGTGCCCTCCGGCTTGTGCTCTGTTGGCGATTGGTTTGTATTTGGCAGCTCCTTCGTAATTTCTTGTTCCTGTTCGGCTTGCACAGTCGCCTGAAGTACGTCTGCTTTCAAGAGATGAACCAACTCGCTGGCCGTTAAAGCCTACAGAAAAACAATAAGTTTATACATAATCATCTTTGAAAAATTATTCTACTTTAAAACATATAGTATATGTTATATTATATTATCTTAAAACATATATATGTGTTGTATTATATTATATTAATGTAGGGGAGACCAGGGTTGGTTGATACATTCAAAATTGCTGCAAATGAACAAACGGTAATATTATATAAAAAATATTGTGTTTCTGCAAAAATATTGCAGTCATGCAATAAGATATTTTGGACTGAATAGCATATTTTCGGAAATAAAAAAATAATTTCAGATTTTGATAGCCAAAAATAAAACAAATCAGTGATATATTAAATGTTATATTTATAAATCTGCTTATTATATATTATAATTCCAACTAATTTTTAGAAAAATTCATTAAAAAAACTATCAACCAGCCCCGGTCTCCACTACCTATATTACTGTTTAGAGAAGTGTATTGAGGAGATAAGTTTATTAAGTCCATAGATTTCGATTTGCGGTGATTACTTTATTTTAATCGGAAAGACCGCAATGCTCGCACAATGATTGTCGACCGATTCGATTTTCGCGGAAGGCACGTGTCTGTATCGAGAATTAACGGCTTGATTCGGTGATAGCAGCTAGTGCGGCATCAGCTGATTCGGTATACCGAAAATAAAGATATGTACACTGAGAAAAAAAATTTGTCGAAAAACGCAAAATTTGTTTCATTTTACCATAACATTTAGTCCGATACGTTCGACTAAACGTTACTACGATGACACAAAATAATTTGTTACTATTATAAACAAAATACTATTTTTTAACTATTTTGTTTCAACAAAAATTGATCGCATTCAATTCAACCGTTCTATTAAAAATACACACTATTTATTACTGTCTCTTATACACAT
>NW_012082285.1:0-519 GCF_000956235.1 Wasmannia auropunctata
ATAAAAAGATAACTTTGCGCAGCAGCTTCCCCCATAGTAAATTTATTTGTAGTCACTGCGTGCAAGTAAAAAATAATAAGTTTTGTGAATAGAACTCTGTAGAATTATTTAAAAAAATCTAATTTATCTAATTTACATATTTGCAACGCAAGACGATATATATTTGTAAAACGCGTGGGAAAACTATTACTACAATATAAACATAAAATAAGTATATATTTACATGATTCATTGGTGGTCTTGTTATCATCAGAATCGACATAGCCCCTTTCCATGAGTTGTATGAGCATATTTACAAAGTCATGTCTTTCGATGTTATGAGCTTGCCTATGCTCTATACTCTTTCGAAGCACATTCATATAAAAGCTAGAGGTTTCTCGATCCGTGAGGGGAAGTGAAAAAAAATCCACAACTCGCGGCGTAAACATATACAAGGCTATCCAAATTGGATTTTGCTCGAAAACTTTTTTTGCATGGATTATATATTCATTATTCGATTCCTTAATACAGTTAGATTTA
>NW_012082286.1:0-412 GCF_000956235.1 Wasmannia auropunctata
CGTGTGCTCTTCCGATCTACACAAACTAAGTATGAGAATGAGACTACCATGATGACATCTCTCTAACAATAAGTAATGGAAGCGCTTGAAACATTTACATTTGCGGAAATTCCACACGAGACAGAACAAAAGTCATATTTCCAATAGATCAGAAGTATGAAATTTTATCGTCAAAAAGAAAAAGAAAAGCAGAATTTGAGCATATAATTGAAAATATATTTGATTGAAAATCCTTAGCATTCCATTTGTTTTATATGAATTTTAAGCTCGCACTCTTTGTTATTCCGTACAATTAATATTTCTTATGATTATGTAAAATTGTTCCAAAGTCTGTATGCAATAAAAATAATTCTTATAATTTTATATATTTTTGTTATGTTTTTAAGTGAGAGAGAGAGAGAGAGAGAGAGAG
>NW_012082287.1:0-572 GCF_000956235.1 Wasmannia auropunctata
ATCTACAAATCTAATATGATTTTAAGTTTAGGAGTCCGAGATATTTTACCTTCTTTTGGAAATATCACAGTTATTGTTGTTGATGAAAATGATGAATTTTTTTGTAATTCAAAAATTAGAAACTCTCGGATTCTCGTCTCACTTTTATGCTTATTAAGTAATTCAGACTGAGCACTTTTTGTTTGTAAAACCACACGATGTATGCAGTAGTTTCTTTCCTTTAACTAAGACAATTGTAGATGGAAATTTCTACGTGGTGTATGATTAAATTCTAAAACAGTTATGCTTTATTTAATCCATTAATTAAAGAAGAATTTAACACTAATAAATTGTAAATATGATGTAATTATGTTACTATATAAGAAAACTGTTTTTGTTTTTTGTATAAATTTTAATGTTGTTATAATAAAAATGTATAAGCGAACTTTTTATTTTATTTACGATAAATATAGACTTTAATTGTATATCTGTTATATATAAAACACGCGCGCGTGCGCACACATATGTATACACATCACACGCACACACACACACACACACACACACACACACACACACACACACACACACAC
>NW_012082288.1:0-1173 GCF_000956235.1 Wasmannia auropunctata
AATCTACTCCATCACCATCGTCGATCGCAATAGCATCTGATTCAGCTTCAATATCATCCGTCTCAATAGAATCTACTCCATCACCATCGTCGATCGCAACAGCATCTGATTCAGCTTCAGTACCATCCGTCTCAATAGAATCTGTTCCATCACCATCGTCGGTTTCAACGAATGAAGCTGTAATTTCTTTGACAAATGCAAAGAAAGATCTTGCTATTATCAAAAATAAACTAAAACAACACTGAAAGAAGAAAATAAAATTTATAAACGAAAAGTTAAAATCATGGAAAGACATCTTCTTAATATTCAACAAATGTATGTCCTGAAGCGTAAGCTAGACAAAACAACAATGGCATTGAAACGTCTGCAGCAAAACCTTTTTTTAAAGAAAAAAATGTTTTCAGGTCTTGAAGAAGATCAGATGAAAGCTCTGAGTCGGAAATCTACTAGAGGTCTGAAATGGAATATTAATACTGTTCAAAAGGGACTTATTTTGAAAATAAAATGTGGAACTAAAAGATATTCTCATGTCGTAAAGAAGACACATTTGTTTCTTTCTGTCCGCGTTCTCTAAGAATGAGTCCAACATTTGAAATTCGAGTGGAATTTTAATGGAAGTTTTTAACATTCTATCCACAGAAGGAAAGAAAATGAATCACAAAGACCGACAATGTTCTCTCATGATGGACGAGATGGCTATTACATCTGACGAAAGATTGGATACCAGTTCATACAAGTGGGTAGGGCAATCAACCTCTTCAACTCATTCTGGTATAAGTACAAAAGCTGTTGTCATTATGATGGCTGGCTCTTCAACAAGATGGAAGCAAACAGTTGCATGGTTTTTAACAAGCTCTATGAGTGATGAAGTAAAAAAGAAAAATAAAAGCCAAAACTTAACAGGAAAGAAACTTCGCAAAATACTAGATATTATTAAAAAAGCAGAAGAGACAGACTTTCTTGTGAACTGCATTACCACTGACATGGGCTCTGACAATCAAGCTATGTGGAGAGCTGGGGGGTATCCACGAGAAAAGAAGAGAATGTTGTTAGTTCGGTTGCTCATCCTTGCCGTCCAAATGACAGACTTTACTTTATGCCCGATCCCGTCCATCTTTTTAAGAATTTCAAGCTTATACTGCAATCGAATCAAATTATTAAATTGCCTTTAAG
>NW_012082289.1:0-302 GCF_000956235.1 Wasmannia auropunctata
CCACGGCCAAGACGGTAGAAGAAAGGTTTTTGCGACGCGGCTCGCGGCGAGAGCTCGCTCGCAACCTCGTTAGAAATTACCGTGCAGCCCATCCTTCTCGCCGTTAATGAAAGCCGGGTTCTGCGCGGCGAAGATTATTCGCGGTTTTTACATGCCGAGGCCATTCAACGCACAGGCGAAGACGCGCAGCCTCCTGGTCCAGAGGAGAATGCCGGAGACTGACGAAAGGAGAAAGAGAGAGAGAGAGAGAGAGAGAGAGAGAGAGAGAGAGAGAGAGAGAGAGAGAGAGAGAGAGAGACGAC
>NW_012082290.1:0-425 GCF_000956235.1 Wasmannia auropunctata
ATCGCCAGGTTCTTTTACCTAAAAAATTTTAATATTTAAATTAAATTATTTCGTTTTGTAGTGTTATCTTTAATTCTTTGAGATTAAATCTTTCATTCCATTAACATATACATATATACGAATTTAAAAATTTTTAATCTTATAAAATTATTACAATACATTTTCTTTTTAATTGGCACAATTAAAAGACTTTATATGTTTTTTGAGAAATTCATACCACGTTTAAGTATAATGCAGTTTTATGATATAATAATTTCTTGAAGAAGAATAAAATCTATCATTACTTGAATTAGAATCAGAAAGGACAAAAAACCATTTAATGAGAATACAAAGTTACGTAGGTTTGATGAAAACTAAATACTATTATATTTAAGTGGGTTTTATTTTTTGCCTACGACAATTGTTTCATTTTTTAATATGATCAA
>NW_012082291.1:0-336 GCF_000956235.1 Wasmannia auropunctata
ATTGAATAAAGGCCAGACTTTTAAACTATCCACCGACAAGGCGTACATGGAGAAAGGAAATGCTCAGGTTGTTTATGTTGACTACGAAAATATTTCAAAGGTATTAAAGGCGGGGAATCGTGTGTTCGTGGATGATGGTTTAATTTCTCTCATTGTTTCTGCTGTCAGTAAGTATATTTATATATGTGTATGCGTGCGTGTATACACATATATACACTGGTCCAAAAAATTAAAGGATCACCTGTTCTAGCCTCTAAAAATAGGCAAACTTCAAGATAGAGCAACTTCGTCAAAAATGATCATATCGAGATGTTCAAAAACTGTCTCTTATACACA
>NW_012082292.1:0-1542 GCF_000956235.1 Wasmannia auropunctata
AAATTGTTTTTAGAGAAATCATTACTTAAATTAAGTTTTTAAACAACAAAGAATAGATACCTTAACTTTAAAGGTAAGAGTTATTGCTTATAAACAGTTAATGTAAAAAAGAGGTAAGCAGCATATTCTTCTTGTGTAACGATTTTTTTATTTTGCATACATTATTGCTATTTCACAAAAACGTGGAAATATTCGTACTTCAATTGACGAGAAACAGCCTTTTACATAATCATATTGCAAAAAAATATACAACTAGTCAGTAAAATTAAAAGAGAGATAAACAGCATATTTACAATTTTTTTACTAATTTGCATACATTACTGCAATTCCACAAAAACATGGAAATATTCGTAATCAATTGAAGATAAATAATTTTTTGCATAATTATATGTTGCAAAAGTATGTACAATTAATATAGTGAAGTAATTACCTATAAGAGCCGATGGGGGATTGATGTGAGAAATTCTTATTATTACAATATCCAACCACACACACGATCTGCGCGCCATACGGTTTGTCGGTTTTGAAACATGCAGGTCTTTGCATAAAGCCGGAAATTTGTAACTAATTAAATTGACAAACAATTTAATATATATTCTTCGATGCTAATATGCATCTATAAAATTCCCTCCCCCCAACCTGTAAAGAAATTTATTGCGAAAAATATCACCTCAGGGAATCGAACTCGGATCTCCCTACACTCCGGGCGGGCGTCCTGATCATTCGATCATTTGCGGAAGATCCGGGTTCGATTTCCGGCTGAGGTGATATTTTTTGCAATAAATTTCTTTACAGATTTGGAGGAGAGGAATCTTAGAGGTATATATTAGCATCGAAAGATATTAAATAGTTGATCAATTAGTTACAAATTTTTTTATGCAAAGAGCTGTGTTTCAAAACCGACAAATCGTGCGGCGCGCAGATCGTAGTTGGATATTGTAACAATAAAAATTTCACACACCAACACCGGCTCTCATAGGCAATTACTTCACTATATTTAGTTAATTAATTGGATCCTATTCCTTCTATCTAAATATCCAATTAGCAGGGTTGGGTAATGCTTAGTTAAAAAGTTCAGTTAAAAAGTTAAAAAGTTAAATAATTTTAACTTAACTTAGTTACATTTTAGACTCTTAACTTTTAACTTAATTTAGTTACATTTTATCGATAACCATTAACTTTTGATCTAATTTTCTTTAACTAACATTTTTAGTGCTTCTTGTAAATCTAAAATAAAATACATGTCTAATTGTAAGTTAGCGTCTTCAAACTCAAATTTGAGAACATACATCAAGGCAATTGTAATAATATAATAAATATATAGTCTGGCCACAGGAAGGAATCACTGTTCGTGGACCTTCTGTGCATTAAATCACATTGGAAAAAGTCCTTCGAAATCGGTCTTCTTTCCGCGACTCGACAGAAATAAGTATTACAAATATATACTTTATTTAAAAACTTTATTTAGAAACCCTAAAATTATAAAATTAAAAAATTTAATTATAACTTTTCAATTACTTTTTTTATTAATTTAACTTTTAA
>NW_012082293.1:0-951 GCF_000956235.1 Wasmannia auropunctata
AGTACTAGAAAATATTAAAATGGCGTCGAATGGCCAATCATAAGTTTAATTTATTCGGCAGCCATTTATAATAGCGATAAATCAATCTTATGATTGGCCATTTGCGTGTCCAATCAGGACTCGTAACACCGGTCGCGCTTCTCTGATAATCTAGGACTCTAAGAGGATCCTAAGAGCGGCCATGCCCGCGATGCCCGCGATTTAGCGGGGACGGGCGATTGAGCTGGTTCCAGTGCCTCTATATGTCCACAAAACGTGGACATTGAACTACATAGAACAAGAATATTAAGAATAATTTGATCTAGGACAATTAGTCATAATATTCTTCCATTCCTAAATGTAGAAATTGTATTTTTAATACACAGCAAAATTCAGAAAATTAATTTTCAAGACAGTGAGTAAAATAAATAATTAGGGAAAATGTATATGTACAATTTTTTTAATGGGAAATAAAAGGACAAAATGTATAAATCCGCGTGATTTATTATTACAATTTTTTTTTTAAATTACAAATTTTTATTTGAAAAAAATAACTTTTGTCGAGATTTGAACCGACACGCAGCAATCTCGCTATCACAAGACAGGCGCACTGTCGCCGAGCCGAAGAAATTTTGTGAAAGTATGAGTTCAAAACTTATTGATATATCACTTATGATTTTTAAAATAAATTTAATAAAAATAGCTAATCTTTACATAAAATCACTTACAGAGTAAAAAAAATTAAAAGAGTCAAACATTTCTGTTACTATAATAATTTGCATTTATTCCATGTAAAATATATTCAACGCGCGCGTATTTGTTACGCATATATCATATACACGCGTGTCACGACAGTATTTAACATTTATATTTCAAAATTGCATTTTAGCTATTTTTCATCTCGCTGCCAGAAATCGCCCGAAATCCTCTTTTTGAATTTCGGTAACGCAGCGAGAAAATCGGAAGAGCACA
>NW_012082294.1:0-425 GCF_000956235.1 Wasmannia auropunctata
TAAATTCTAACACAATCGATTCAATTTTATTGCGAATTATTACTTTATTGTTCAAATAAAAATGTAGCGTCCACCAATCAAGCGTTTTTCTCGAAAATAATTAATTTTTCCAAGATAGAAGAATAGTTCTTTTAAAAAAGATAGAGAAGTCTTAAAAGATACTTGGAAATTAAAAAACTTCAAGTATCTTCAAAGTTCTAAAGGCTTCAAAGATTAGAATGTTTAAAACTAATTCGCTTCTAATTCTCCAACGTAGTATAAAAAAATATATCATTTTAAAGATCTTTACCTAATATAAAAATAACACCGGCACACAAAAAAAAAAAAGTGGTTTGTGCATTTGACCGGACCCATCTACGGACATGTTTTTCAATCCGCTGAATCCGAATTTGAGGTCCGTTGGGCTCGATCAGGTCCCAGATTTT
>NW_012082295.1:0-372 GCF_000956235.1 Wasmannia auropunctata
AGATGCCTCAACCTCCAGTGTGATGGTTTTTCCTGTTAAGGTTTTAACGAAAATTTGCATACCACCGCGAAGTCTCAAAACTAAATGCAATGTGGATTCTTTCTGAATGTTATAATCAGAGAGCGTGCGACCATCCTCGAGTTGTTTTCCGGCAAAGATCAACCTTTGCTGATCTGGGGGGATTCCTTCCTTATCCTGAATTTTGGCTTTGACATTCTCGATCGTGTCAGACGCCTCAACTTCCAACGTGATGGTCTTTCCTGTCAAGGTTTTGACGAAAATCTGCATACCTCCGCGAAGTCTCAAAACAAGATGCAGGGTGGATTCCTTCTGAATGTTGTAGTCAGACAGTGTGCGGCCGTCCTCGAGCTG
>NW_012082296.1:0-340 GCF_000956235.1 Wasmannia auropunctata
GAAAATTGACTGTAGATTAATCAAAGTGGTGGTGACATATCTTGTGTAGCAGAACCGTGGTAAGAAGCGGCGTTAGGTGTGGCAGAACTGTCGTCGTCAGTCAATCGTCTCGCCCACGTTTGACGGCGATATGATTTAGCGATCGGGACTGTATTGATATTATTCAAATTTATGACCGTATCTGGCGAGCGCTTGTGCTACCGGATAAAATTTACATTCAAATTAATGTCCGGCTCTGTTGTGCTATATTCAGTTTGCAGCTTATCGTTGCACTGGCTCGCTACTCTCTCTCTCTCTCTCTCTTTCTCTCTCTCTCTCTCTCTCTCTCTCTCTCTCTCTC
>NW_012082297.1:0-502 GCF_000956235.1 Wasmannia auropunctata
ATGTATCCTTATCGCGCCTAAGAAACCCTATACCTCGGAAGATATCCGACCGTGTTCGATTATCCGCAACCGAAACCGATGGAAAACCAATAATTCATCTTCGCGCGTAATTGCATGAAAATGAAGATTAAAAAGTTAGTTGGCTTAATAAGGTGGGAAACAAAGTCGCCGTAGGAGCGCCGTGACGAGTACAAAAACCGAGAGAATTCGATCGAAGAAGAAGCGGTCAACTTAGAAGTTTTGACGTCAAAGTGCGGAAGCTAATTCCGATCGGATATTGAAACTATAAATTTCGTTGATTTACTGATTTTCCAATTTTGCAAAACTTAGGGTCCTTAAATAAAGACAAAAAAGAGAAAGAGAAAGAAAAAAAGAGATTTAAAAAAATAAATATTTATGATTTTAACTAAAGATCTTAAAAAACATGTATCTCTTTATAAATTCCTAGATTCTCCGTCCTCTTATGTCCGTATATAAACGCGAACACACACCGTTAGATGGA
>NW_012082298.1:0-343 GCF_000956235.1 Wasmannia auropunctata
CTTGCAAGCAGAAGACGGCATACGAGGGTGGCTGTCCTTTCAAGGATTTTGATACGAGTGCACTCAGAAATCTTTTACATGCCTCATTGACTGACGATGAAATTGAGAAATTTATAAATAACGTATCTGTTAAAGATCCAGAAGTTCTATGCACTGCATTTCTGAAACTCGTACGCAAAGACGAGATTAATGATATCATCGTCAAAAGTCCGGTACAATACTACCAAAGAATGATCGATTAATATTATGACTTTGAAATTAATCGATATTAATTAATATTTATTAATTTCAAAGTCAATTTATATCACCTTTACTTCTGCTATAAGTACTTTTTGTTATTTAC
>NW_012082299.1:0-344 GCF_000956235.1 Wasmannia auropunctata
TATTGACAGTTCACATTCGTCCAAATGAAATGTTATATATGTAGGTAACGTTAGCGTTTTAAAACAAGAAAGGCAGAAATATATTTATATATTATTAAAAACGCAGAATGTAATCAAAGCTATATATATATATATATATATGTCACTTGAAAATTGACTACTAATATGTCAAATGAAAATTGACTCAAGATAATTTGTTCGAGTTTAATATTAGAAGAATAAATTGCAGCTAAAAATCGGATTAAAATTTAACAAAGACATTTCCATCGAAAATTTTATGTCATTTTAATTTGAAAGCTTTTTCCTGTCTCTACATGGTTAAAACTAAAAGTAACTCCGAAAAA
>NW_012082300.1:0-351 GCF_000956235.1 Wasmannia auropunctata
GACGTGTGCTCTTCCGATCTGGTAAAATACTTAAATGTATTGACCCAAAAACGGACTTAAAAATTAAATAAACCTATCAGTTCGTAACACATATTACATTAAAATCTAGATCCCGGAATTCTATTTGATTCTATGATTTAATCATGCGTATAACTTAAAGATTACGTTTCGCTGGAAAATATATAGAGCAACGCTGCGCAGTTAACGCCAAAATATTATTAGAACCGGAGTAATTTCGTAAGAGTGCTATAATGTACGTAGTTGGAAATAATTAGCTGCAGTACGATCTGTTTTAAAAACGTTATGAGAATAATTAAAAAAGTTCTTTCATTAGCACGAGCTTACATAAGC
>NW_012082301.1:0-880 GCF_000956235.1 Wasmannia auropunctata
ATATATTTGATATCATAAAATCTTTTATTTTTCTGAAATTCATGCAAATGCTTACTATTATCCAACTGTTCAAATTACCCTACTGTACCCTATTATATGTATACTAACAACAGAAAAAAACACAAAATTTAATACAATAATGTAAATGTATAATTACAATATATTTTTTTGAATTTTATTTGCTTTACGGTTTAGTTAGTTAATTTTAACGAGAATTTGGAGTCTGTGTTCAATTGAAGTTACATTTGTACATTGATATAACATTCATTCGACAAATAAAGTTGAATGATTCACTAGTACTTCTTAATAGTTTTAATTCATAAGAAACTTTTTGTTCTTTATAAATTATAATTTGAAAACTATTAATCCCCATATATTCGTTAACTAAAACCGATTTTGAACTTAAGGAAAATAACAATAGTGCTCACATACCATTAATTCAAAAACATATCTTTGAAAAATAACGAAGGAATACTTATTATAAATATGTAAAAAGTATCGAGAAAAATTCAATTTTGATGTAGGTAAAGTTCTAGCGTCGTATCTTATTCTTCTTCTCTTCCCAATCCCATCTTTCTTCTCCTTTACGGAAGACTTTCATTTCCGAGTTTTTATCAATATTTAGGTAATTATACTTTCCTCGTTGCGAATCAGTTACCGGTACCCATATATTTGTAACAGGCGTTGGATTTCTAAATCAGATTAAGAATTAATTATTACTATGCGATTAATAAAATTGAAATGTCGTGATTAAAAAGATACATCTAAAGTTTGAAAAGAAGAAAATGAATGTCTCGTACCCTGTTTTAGCAAAATCCGTCCACATTTGCGTTAGGCAATTCATCATTTTATAGTCTTCCGAATCAACTGCAGGTGCTGA
>NW_012082302.1:0-589 GCF_000956235.1 Wasmannia auropunctata
GATCGTACAATACTAACGTCTCATGCTACAAGCGAATTATTTGAAAAAAATTTAAAGAGATACAGATGTATACGTTTTTATCATTCAAATCTAATTCTTATCCAAAAATTTAATTTTTTATTTTTCTCGTTATTTCTCTCTCTCTCTCTCTCTCTCTCTCTCTCTCTCTCTCTCGTGAACATGCGCACAAAACGGGAAATAAAATAATACAATCTATAGCATATAATCGTATGATCACGATTTGAATTCGCACATTCTCAAAATACGACGTGACTAATTTTCTCTAACGAGTCTGATCGTATTCCTTGGCATATAAATAGTGTGACACAATGACGGAACTATCAACTAAGGACCCTTACAACTACCATCCAAAGATTGGAAGTAATTCGTTACTTGTAACCGTTACCGTTACCGTTACTTTTTTGGTAACGGATTGGTAACAACATTATTTTATTTTTTTAGTAACTGTAACGGTAACGTAGTTACATTTTCGGTAACGGTAACGAATTATAGTTACTTTTATTGTTACTTTTTGTATTTTGAACTTTTTTATGACAAAATTTTCATATGTATATTCAATCTTCAGTTT
>NW_012082303.1:0-2492 GCF_000956235.1 Wasmannia auropunctata
TATATATATATAAGTATATATATATAGGAACTATGTATATATAAATCTATATCATATTATGAACACTTTGATTAATCTCGGAAAATATTCCAATTTAAAATTTAATTATTCAATAATCTTTGATATTATAGTTGTATTGATTTATATTGGTATAAAAAAATATTTTATTTTATTTCGTAAAAGGAAAGAGTATATAAAGAATTGTCGGAAATTTACGGTACGGAAACGCCAACATCTGCACCAGTTAAATATGAAGATTTACATCATATGAATTATATGGATCGAGTAATTAAGGAAACAATGAGACTTTTTCCTACTGTTCCTATGATTAGTCGGCAGCTAAGTAAAGATCTCCAAATAGGTGTGATAATTTTTTATTATTAAGCAAACATTAATAATAAGTTTACTATGTTTTTGTTTATTTATTACCTATAATAAACAAATTAAATTTCAGGAATGTGGATAATGAAAAATTAGTCACTAATAATGATGATTAATCTTTTATTATTTGTACATGCCTGACATTCATTTTAAAATTTTATTGGATTATGGTTAAAATATAGTTGTGTGTGTTTAATCTTAAATTAAAAATTTTAGGACAGATGGTATTTATTTTGATGAAAATTCAAAAAAATATAATAAAAATTATTTTAATTTCATTAAATAATATAATTTTGCCTTTTGCCAATTTTATATATTTATATGTAATAAAATCTGCCAATACAATAACATTTAAAGCTAATTGAAATACTTTTTGTTATTATGCTTTAATTATAGTATTAGCTAATTACAAAAGAATACATTTCAGGAGATTCTATTTTACCAAAAAACACTAATGTTATCCTAGCATTTATGCGGATGTATCGAAATGAAAAGTATTGGCCGAATCCATTGAAATTTGACCCAGACAGATTTCTGCCAGAAAGAATAAAAGATTATCATTCATATTATTATATCCCTTTCAACGACGGACCAAGAACTTGTATAGGTAAGCATAAATAAATTACAAAATATTGCAATAAAATTGAGATTTTTTTCTATATATAATTATTAAACTTGCAGGCGCGAGGTACGCGATGATTTCTATGAAAGTTATTTTAGCTACTCTGGTACGAACATTTGTATTCAAAGTGGACAGAAGAGTTCAGATAAATGAGATAAAATTAAAGACGGATTTATTTATATCTACTGTTGAGCCTTTAAAATGCAGGATTGAAAAACGGGATCTTTAATAACATAGTTCAAAAATAATATAAATTAAAAAATATTTTTTAAATATAAGTTTTGCGTGTAGGTATTGCAACGATTTATATTATTAATGCATATTTAATTTTTAAATTATATAATTGTATAATACTTTGAAAATCTGTACAAAGTGAATAAATAACATATTTTGTGGTTTTGGAATTGAAGTTTTAATTGCAATTATAAATCTTAATTATTTTTGATATATTTACTGCAGGTAATATTTGCAGAGATAGATTGTTTTATATTATATAATATGATAATGAGATAAAAAAGAATAAAATAAAATAAAATAAAATGCTGAACCCATCTTTCGTACGTAGCTCTTGAAATAAGAATTTGCCAATACATATATATTTCTAGAGATCGATAGCAAGAAGACATATATACTCTTTCTGCTTCCGAGTAATCATTATTGGCAATAAGAGTAATTTTACATTTTTTTATATAATATGCGGAATAGCGGACAAATATGCTGTTTCATGCAATCGCTATCAGTTAACTGAACTATCGTAGGTTAAATTTAATGTTTACTTGAAGAGCGCAATCGCATTGTTGAACCGACAATGCATTTATTATACGTAAGTTATTAATAGTATATATTTCACTTATATACCAAACATTGTACTGTATTTTACAATACATTTTATAAATATATCGTTTACTGTAAATAAATGAAAATTTTAAATAATATGATTATTGACAATTCACATTTCTGATCCGAATTCATTCCTTTTTCTATCAAACTTTAAATCTTGGAGAATTCGAAGAATTTCGAATAACTGCTTTTTATTTTCATTTCCGTTGTAGAATGTTTAATTAAAGCAATCATATTTGCTGTGACGTAGTACTTTGGCAGGATGCCGGAAAGAATTTATAACGCTTTCTAGTGTTGTATTAGATAAAATGAAGTAATAAAATATTTTACGTTAACTTATTAAAGATTTCTTTAAAATCTTCAGTAGAACAATTTAATTTTTATATATTAAACGATTTGCTAATTTTCTTAAAGCACTAATTTTAAATACAGTCGAATCGTGATAATTTGAATCTCAAGGGAAGAGAAAAACACTACAAGTTATAGAATTTTCAATTTATCGAAATTCGAGTAAAAGAAGGCTAAAATATGAAAATTCGACTTACGGAGGAGGCTTTGTGCGAGAGTTTATACAGTGAATTATTTATTGCATACATATAACAAATGTAATTGTAAAATAAAATATTGAAAATAGATCGGAAGAGCACAC
>NW_012082304.1:0-361 GCF_000956235.1 Wasmannia auropunctata
CCCTCTTCTTATTACGATCCGTCAAAAGTCACGAGAATATTATTCGCGGGAAAAAAGTTTAATGCTTATTAAATTCAATCCTCTGCATTTATGATGAATAATTTCCAGTGCAGAATTTCAGTTTCCAGTTTCTTGTTTTGTCAAGTCATCGATTTATAGATTTTTTAAAGATATCTTTTGTTAATGAAAAAATAATCTTAAGGAATATTATTTTTCGCAAGTTTTCAAGCTTCCTCTAATTCTTAATGTAAAAGTCTATTAAAATATAAATATAATATTATTTTCTTGAAATTGATTAAAATAATACATTATTCGTGACTTATTGATCTACAAAAATCGTATGCCGTCTTCTGCTTGAACA
>NW_012082305.1:0-372 GCF_000956235.1 Wasmannia auropunctata
GGGCAACTAACAGAGCCTCGTAGTATTAAGTCATTACGTTCGAGTCCGGTCCTAATAATACCCTTCGAGCTGGGCGAGTGAGCGAAGCGAGCGAGGTCCCGTCCATCCATCCAGTCGTCCGCCACGACGCGCCGTATCCTCGGTTCTTGCAGAGGTTCTCACAGTGATCAACAACCGTCGTCATCGCGGCGATCTCTTCGGGGTCGATCGTGCAACCTCCGACGTTGTTGTCATTCGCAGATTTAATACTTCGTTGTGAAGTGAAGTTTACTTCGGCCCAACATCCCACCGACGAGCGGAAGTTAAAAATATTTACTCAGACGTGAAATACCACTCGCATACGACAAAATTGATTTCCTACAATCTAATAAT
>NW_012082306.1:0-366 GCF_000956235.1 Wasmannia auropunctata
GATGTGTATAAGAGACAGATATATATATATATTTTTTTTTTGTGGACAATGTTAAATATATGACGGAGACGTGTGAAACAATTGTTCTGACTATGGAATTCGGACTCGCATATTTGACAAGATATATTTGTTTGCAGTTACTACATGCACAATTGATAACAAACTCGTGGCGATTGATTCGTTTCCGTAGTCTTCAGCATTACATCCTCTGTTTACCTTTTCCTTGTCCTCTTCCGATAAATGAGAAGGATTACGTCCCTCTATATCAAGATCGTCAAAGTTCTGCATCGTACGGCCGTAATAGCGGATACACGGTCATCAGCAATATTCCCTGAAAATATCGAAATCTTATAAGGCCAAAAAAAA
>NW_012082307.1:0-367 GCF_000956235.1 Wasmannia auropunctata
TCAAGCAGAAGACGGCATACGAGATGAGTCCATTGATCGCGGCGCGGCGCGTCCAGCGCCGCGGAGGAAAGAGTCTATGGATAAAATACCTTTTCCACGCCCCTTTAGTCATCTCTCGCTCTCAAACGCGCGGTAGTATAGAAATAGCATCGGTGACGTGTCGCACTATTATCTATTTCTGTCTACAATACGTTAATTTCATACATTCAGATGTAACTTTCCTAACATTCTATGAACTCGAAATTGGAAAAAATTTGATGTAAAAAATAAATTAGTTATAAAGTTGTTGCACCAGAAATTTTACATTAGAATATCATTTGCAATGAAAATGTAATCACTATACATATATAGCATTATATATGTATAA
>NW_012082308.1:0-375 GCF_000956235.1 Wasmannia auropunctata
AGAATATCAAAAACTATGCTACGTCTTTCACGTTGACACTCAAGTGTGCTGCTCGAATATGCGATCTTACAAGCGAGATAGAGAAATCGCGTGATGTACCGTCGAAAGTATAATGAACACGTTCCCTCGAAAGAGAAATAAGATACGTTAGACTTTGGAACTCCGAAACCGATTACAGTTTTTTTTTTTTTTACCGTTCTTCGGGTATAGCGTATCTGCTTGCCGCGCTCTATCAATCATCTGTTTTAATTGCTAGACAAATGGACATATTACGTCTCAGGTATGTCTCAGAAATATAAATAGGTAACCTCAGCTGTCCGGCGCGCTCGTTTAATATTCTATTAGCTTAGTCGTATGCCGTCTTCTGCTTGAAAA
>NW_012082309.1:0-377 GCF_000956235.1 Wasmannia auropunctata
ACGTGTGCTCTTCCGATCTTGCTTAAATTTAAATACATCAAAAAATATTGGAATGAAAAAAACTATTAAGAAGACTATACATATAAGAAAACAATACAATCAAAATAAAAATTCTGTTTTGTACTTTTTTTATTTTAGTACAATTCAATAATTCAAATTACTCAAAAATAAAATTATTTATGTATTCTTATTTTAATTAAAAGTATATACTCTTTAAATATCTAATAATGTTGAAGTAAGAAGATAATACCGAAAATAAAAAAAACGCTTCGTATAATGCATAATTGCATGTACAAAGCATCTTTTTATTTTCGATAACTATAATACATAAATATTACATTTATAAGTTTTATATGTATTTATTAACTAAAAAATGA
>NW_012082310.1:0-383 GCF_000956235.1 Wasmannia auropunctata
CTCTACGCATAAATTGATGAATACGTTTCTTGGTACATTTACTGTGATATGTATAGAAATTGTGTGTTTAAGATCACGCGGAATATTTATCGTTTTATAAATGTACGAGATTTGATTAGCGATATCTTGAAAATTGTATGCATTGAGAAACTTTAAAGCACGCTATGTATAGAGAAAAGTGTTGATAAAACACAGCATGTTGATTGAAACATCTTACTTGAGAGTGAAATTATACCTATAGCTTTATCAGTTTTTTAAATTTACAAAACCTTGACAGCTGACAGAAGCCACAATGTGTTTTGCAGTAGTATTATTTTTTTCTAGATTCTCTCTATATATCGAGATTAATGTATTTCTCTGTCGTATGCCGTCTTCTGCTTGAA
>NW_012082311.1:0-430 GCF_000956235.1 Wasmannia auropunctata
ACTAGAGTGCTCACGCTGCACGCTATATGTAGAAAATATACATATTTCGCACATACAACAAAATAGATAAAATCTTTGTATTATTAAAACCATCTCCCTCTACTTGGATAATGTATTTCACATCCAAAAAAGTAAAAAATCTCCGTCCTTGTCAAGAATTGTTTATTGTTAATGTGTCATATATACGACAGAGATTATGAATTCGAAATTGTAAAAAACAATTATCATAAATCCAAATCATAAATCTGTTGAAATCATGATTAATTTAATAATTCGTTAACAAGTTGAAATGACTGGTTCTGCAACGTAGGACGATGTTATTTAAAAAAATGTCAGTACTAGTTTTTCCTCAATAGTGTTATTGTAATGATAATTTTCGATTTCTACTAAAGAAAAATATTTACATTAGAAAATATAGAAATAAAACGAT
>NW_012082312.1:0-2468 GCF_000956235.1 Wasmannia auropunctata
ACACACACACACACACACACACAACACAGAAGAAGTGTAAATCCGACTGGCAACCTCCATGCGGTCCCTTCAATACCTTGAGTAGTGCTAATGCTGACGGTATACTGCAAATTTCAAACCCCACAACTTGGAAAGTGCTTAATAGAAAACAAGTTTATTATAGTATTTTGAAAAGCTTTTGAGGTAAGCTACAAAAATATGGAATAAACAATGGAGGTTTCCATTTAAGAAATTAAAGATGACTTAAATCTTTAAACTACCCAAGATCAAATCAATGACATAATCTTATATATCGCTAAACCATACAACTATTTTGTCTGAAACATTTTTGCCTATCGGTCTCAATTTTGTGTGTGTAATGAAATACGGCTGTAAAAATATTTTTCAATTTAATGTACCTTTTCTTGCTTTTGCAATATGATGGAATATCTGGAAATAAATTTTTAAACTTGTTTTATAAAAAACTTGTCCTTCTCTAACTAGCAATTAGAGATGTGCGAATAGTTCGAATTCGAATCGAATCGAATCGAATCACAGTGGCTTCGATTCGAGTTCGTTTTCAAATCTGTAAGATGCGAAATCGAATAGTTTGAGAATTTTGAATCAACAGTGGTTCAATTTCGAATCGATCACCTATTTATTTGCTTTATTTATATCTCCCACGCGACCAATTATTCTTATCCAATAAATAAGTAAGTATTTTTGATGTATGTAATGTATCCATATGGATTAATAAAATATTTGAAAGCATTCTAACTATTCGTGTACATACACATATTATTAATTACCTATTTTCTAATTCAAAATGTCACGTAAAATCATGAGCCTTTGTTAATGAGATCACGTAAATCGAAAACAGGTCTTCAGTTTAAATCATTGCGTAAAATAATGTAAATTATAAATTTTGATATTTATTACGTTTAAATTAGCATGTAATATAAATCTGGAAAAATTTGATTCAGATTCGATTCGTGTTCGAATTAAAAAGATTCAATTCGATTTCGAACATGTTATCAAAAATTCGATTCGATTCGATTTGACCATGCAAATATTCGCACACCTCTACTAGCATCAATTCATCTTAAATGCAACCTAGAACTTCTTTTAAGCTACTTATTGTTACGATCCTTTTAAAGTATTTTTATAAGTCAATTAAAAATAAATTAAATTGAGAGAATCCAATACGGTCATAGCATGATCTTAATGTTTCTAACATTTCTATGTGATTTTACATACACATTCTAGTTTCAATAAACTACGCGCTGTTACTGGCTGAAGTAATATTTATCGCAGCAAATAATTCTAGCATTTACATCGCGTCGCGGAGCAGGGGGGATTTCGTTAGATGCCGGTGAGTATCAGTATTTATTAAATTTATTATTAATTTAATAATGTGATAATTCTCTTCTGTTTCAAGCAATGAGCTGCATTGAATCTGAAAGTAACGGCACGTAGTTTGTTGAATAGAATATGTATGTAAAATCACATAGAAATGTTAGAAGCACAAAGATCCTGCTATGACCGTACATTGGCCTCATCTCAATTTAATTTGTGTTAATTATAAACAGTCGGAATATATATATATATATACAATTAAATATAAATTTAATTAAAGATATAAATGCGTGCTTTATATATTTTGCGTGTTCAAAGTACGTCCATAAAATATAAGGAGTTTAGTAAGACGTTTTTAAACGCGATTAATGAAAAGCAGCATAAAATAAATTGTCCACCTCGTATCCCATTTTCCCTTTAACAGATTAACAATTAATGCTAGCCTGATTCTATAAATGACAATTGTAACACACAAATACATAAAATTTAATTAAATTCCATGCATTAATCAACTATAACAAAAAAATATATTTAACTCTAATTTTACTTTAAATACAAACACAGTATTTGTATTTAAGAACAAGTGTAGCGCTAACATAAATAAATATTATTGATTAATATTAAACTTGCAATTTGAAAAAGTTCGAGTGCATCTCGTTTAAAAATTTAATCAATGCGATGTTTTGATAACATATTTTAAACTCAAAAATAATATATATAAGAATATATCTATACGATAACAAACCGATATTTGAGCGTATCAGCGACCAAAGAGCACTGTATCTCCCCGATACACTTTAAACGTCAGCGTGTCGACTTATCTTGGCACACGCCGTCAATTCTGTCAGTAACGCGCGAGCGTGGATAGTGAATTAACAGCGCGTAGAGAAGTGCAACTCGAGTACGGCGAGAAGATTAACTCGTTGGAAAATGTGGTCATTAATGTTTGTGACAACCTTGGTGTTAGGTAGCGCTATATCGAAGACAATTAATCTACCGAATAACGTACGTTGAATGCTCTCTGTTACATAACCTTCCCATATTTGATTAAATATACATACAGACTATATGTACATGTACATGCACATGATCAAATGCATTTATATATATATATATATATATATATATATATA
>NW_012082313.1:0-596 GCF_000956235.1 Wasmannia auropunctata
CTAAAAAATAGGCGAGTAGAGCGACCTGTTGCTTGCTTTCCAGAAGATCGAATGGTGTCATGTTCTCTTTGTTTCTGACTTGCATAAGAACTTTGCAGCTTCTATCCGCGCTTATTAGGAAACAAGCTAATGCTAATTCAGTTTGTGCGCCTTGCCTCGCTAGGTTCTGCCAAATCTACCCGAAACAAGAAATTGATCGTTAGAAAAAATTGATAAATAAATTATCCCTTTTTTCAATTTCTTTTCAAATTCTTCAGCCTTAAATATAAAACAGCACAACTTTGTATATATGTACATATATAGGAGTGGTTCACGTTAAAAGTACTTTCAGACGACGTACACCATATATAAGTGGTGAATCTCGGCTACTTTCGGGTGTAGGCACGACACTCTGTTGATTCTGGCTCTTGGCTATGAAACACGCAATATGCAGGACGGTGTTACCGTCTTTTATGCTGCCGACGTCCGCATTGTGATACACCAGCAGCTCCACGAGTGGCCAGTGTTCATTCCGAGTCGCTATGTGCAACGGTGTTTCCTCTAGATTGTTGCGCAAATCGACCGTCGCGCGGCCACCATTCTGCGAGAGGAGAATG
>NW_012082314.1:0-425 GCF_000956235.1 Wasmannia auropunctata
ATACACGGATCAATAATAATTTCTATTTAATACAGATCTTTACGAAATACCAAAAATTGTTAAAATGCTTTAAGAAAAACGCAGTGCGCGTATAATTTATATATATCCGCGACATATCTGGTACATATTAATAAAATATGAATATTTAATTTTTTTAATTTTAAAATATTTTTTAAAAAATAGATTGAACGTGTTTTTAAAATATTTGTAAACGTGTTTTTTGCATTAATTTTGTATTTATTTTACATATGTGTGTTTTACAGTCATCATTTACAATGTTATAATTATATGTAATATAAATTATTACTATAAACTAATTTTAAAAAGCTATATGTATTCTCTCCAGGGATGTGTTATATAACGAACTTCCACGTCTTTCTGTGAAGTCTGCAGTACAGTGTTTTGATTGTTTTAATTGTATCAAA
>NW_012082315.1:0-439 GCF_000956235.1 Wasmannia auropunctata
ACTGGAGTTCAGACGTGTGCTCTTCCGATCTATTTCATTGTGCCGATTTTCGAGCAATACATCAATTTTGCTAAACTGCAAGATGCTCATGCATACATAATCGCTTCAGAGCGAATAATAGCACGTCAATGTCCATTGAAGCATAAATAATAGTACATCTAAAATGAAGTTCGCATTAAGAAATGAAATCGGAGCCGCGATGAAATCCATAGAGAACGCTTCAATTGCGCTCGTGATGAATGCGGCTGCATTCACGAATTCCTATACGTATGTGTGCGAATTCCAAAAATAAAATAGGATATTATGAAAATGCAATTGATTTGGCAATATTTCTTACAACGACGAATGCAAAGTATCGTTTGCATATAATGTTATAAGCGTTTCAACCAGCGCAGATGATATATACGGCCGATTAAACTCAAGGCTCAACGACTAACGC
>NW_012082316.1:0-440 GCF_000956235.1 Wasmannia auropunctata
TTGCCAGCCCGCTCAGAGATGTGTATAAGAGACAGCTATAATTGGCTAAATTTAAACCCTTATATCTCAAAAACCATTGCTTAAAATAAAAATTTACTCATAACTTTTTTACTTCATTTTTCGAAGACATTCTTGCTATGATATTTTCATTCGCGAATTTCAGGACACCTTGTATATGTATATATAGATGTACAGCATTTTGGAAAATTTATATTCGATAGCTGCATTTTTATAAGTATTAAAAATGTAGAATAACGTATGAGAAAATAGATTGGTGTCAGTGTTAATAAGAGAAATTATTGAGAAGGCAAATTGAAATGTAATTCTACGCTCAAGCAATAATATTGATAAATGTAAATGATTCGTAATAACCATTATCGACTTGCCTAAGCATAATTGGTTTGTCAAATGAGGAACATATATTATCATGAACATTGCGG
>NW_012082317.1:0-1895 GCF_000956235.1 Wasmannia auropunctata
TAAACATTACCAGCTAAAATATTTGTCTCAATTATTGAACAATTTCTTTTCAAATTTAATTTGACAAACCTGTATTAAGATAATTCGCCGTATCATTACTGTTTTGTGGAAATACTATTTTAAAATAAATTACAAAAACAGCTATCAAATTTTATAAAAGATCAGTACTATTACATCTGTTTTTGTAAATATGTCTATATAATTGCAGAACACAAATTTTTTACAAGATTTCGTTATATAATTTTATAAACTTTCCTATCGGGGATGTACGTAACTTATCCGTTATTTGTAGATATATTTTTTGTTTATTGCTGGTAATAAATTGATTTTTCTCTGAAAAGAATTGATTTTCATTGATTTCTAAGACATTTGACACATGTGAAGATTTTCTATATTCTTGACTTCTAAACAAATTTTTACGGATTGACTGAGAAGTATAGTTATATGAATGGGACTTCAGCAGGCGAAAATTCGTCAAAAATTCACACTTATGATGAAAGAAAAATTAAATTTTGTTAAATAGTTATATAAGAAAAAATACTAAATATATTCAAATTACTATATCTCGGTAACTAGAAAGAAATCATATTGTAATAAATCAAAATGTATTTTAAAGCTAAAAGTTGATTTTATATAGTAATAATAAAGTTAAGCAAAAAAGATAGCTGCCGGTACTGCAACGTCTTGAAAACCTCAAAATTGTCGTTTTTTACTTTTTTTAGGCCATTTTTCTCAGAATTGTGACATGGTAGCCAACTTTTGCCAACGGATTCGTGTTCAGTAGGCAAAAATTCGTCGGAAATGATTATTCACACTCGTAATGTAAAATTGTGCTGCATTATTATTAGAAATCAATGTAATCGAATTAAAAAGCTCATAAATTGTTACGATTACACCAGATGTAGCAGGATTTCAAAGACAAAATGTTAAACTAGCCACGTAGCTATTTTTAAATATTAATTCTGCTGCAATTGAATGCATTGGTCTTTCATAGTTTCATGAGCGATTGCTTGAAATGGCGCGAAATTGTACTGCATTTTTTCAACCTATTCAATAAATCTTGATCTTTAATTTTTTTAATAGTATGGTATTAGCAAGTTCGGTAATTATGAAGGACCACGTTTATAGCATAGAATCAAATGCTATCTTAAACAGAAGTAACAAATGTAATAAAAAATATGAGAGTAGATAAACAGAAGTTTATTTTCCTTTCAAATGGGATATTTGATGGAGTTGAAGGAGAGACTTATTTTATTGTACAAAACTGAAAAGAGACTTTTATTTACAGTTCGAAAACGTATAAGCTGCATCTTTAAACTGTAACGGAAAAGGACTAATAATTTGTAACTAAAGACTGGCGCTAGGCGATACAAAAACGCGAGAAACAAAAAGTAGTAACATTATTTGAAAAAGAACTTTGCGTTTAGTCTACTTTAGCAATTATATTATTAAATATATCGTTAGTCCGCCTTTACGAAATCATCACAAAAATCCGAATATAATATATATTATGATCAATTTTCAAGATATCATCAAAAATTTATTTGTATACATTCGAGCTCCGGGGTCAAGTTACGACAACCCAACATCATTGTACTTTCGGTACAAATTACGGTACGTAGTACGGATCAGGAACATATTCATCAAATGTGTTTATTTAAATAGGTAAATACATATGTCAAATAGAACTATTTCAAATATTATCTAGCCCTGTCCATTACACAGATCAACGTGATTCTTTACGTTATACAAATTGTTATGTCACGAAGGCAACTGAGACTTTATTTGATGTAAAGATTAACTTTATTAAAGAATCTCGGTTTTTAAACATTAACTCAGCTTTTAAAAATATGTCAAGGAATACAGTCATATCAGATCGAATGCCGTCGTTAATC
>NW_012082318.1:0-483 GCF_000956235.1 Wasmannia auropunctata
TTTACTGCTTTCAAGTCATAGAACGCACGCAACTCGTTCAATATTTTAAAGGTGATTTTTTGTGATAAATATTTTAAATGTAATTTTTTGTGATAAATGAATATCGGATAAATATATTAGTGTTAAATATTTTATTCTATTTTAATAATCTCTTAAAATTTTTATTTATAACACATTTTTATCGTGAGAGACGCTTCTTATATGTTAAAATTAGATTTAATATTTCTTACGTATAAATATTGTGTAGAACTAATATTACTAATGTACTAATATTACTAATGTAACAATTGAACATTAATAAATTTTAATTTTTTTTTTGTTTAGTTAAAAATTCAATTTTCTGTATTGATAAAAATTTGAATATCGATCAATTATTCCCAGAAAAATATGAAATCTAGATGCTTATATTTCTAAACTTTATATCTTTATATCTTTATACCTTTATACTTTTTCAATTGTAGAAAAAAAATACTTGCAAATAAA
>NW_012082319.1:0-437 GCF_000956235.1 Wasmannia auropunctata
GATCTATCGTTTCTGATATATTATTGATTAGCATTATTGATAATGTATTAAAAACATACATTATTATTTTCGACGCTTTTGCGTAATTTGAATAAAGAGTCCGTGAATGAAACATACAAATTTGTATTATATCTGTTATCTCCCCAATTTTCCTGATGAAAAGTCGCTTACCTGGAGATACACCAAGATCTTGCAGGGTACCGGTCCGAAGAACCAGGTCTCGGTGACGTCCCAAAGAACCGTCGGCGGCAGGCACAAAAGCAGGACTAAGATATCGGACACCGCCAAGTTGAGGAAGAAAAGGTTGAATGTGGTTCGCAAATTTGGGTTGCGATAGAAGGCTATGCAGATGAGCCCGTTGTCGACCAGACCCATCACTAAGACGATGGCGTGAGCGGCGATCATCACCCAGTCGATCAATTTCGGGGGAGGGATTA
>NW_012082320.1:0-2833 GCF_000956235.1 Wasmannia auropunctata
TGCTCTTCCGATCTATTAATCTAAAAAAGTAAATTTATTGTACAAATATAGAAAACATAATATTAATTGTAAATAAATGTTGTAATTGATACTATTTCATTTTATATTCAGTATTAAAAATTAATATTAGAAAATTTAAATTTAGTTAATATTTAGTTTTTTAATATTAATTTTTTTACTAATGTTAGAAAAATGTATGTACTTTTGAAGAATGTAAGCTTTTTGTATGAAATAAAACAATACATTATTATTTAACGAAATTTTTATTTAAAAATTTTTGACACATTAGTAATTTTGGAATTGCTATAATTTTAATTTGAGGATATGTACATCTTGAAGATGTTTAAAAAAAATGTCTTTAAAATGTACGTATCTTTTAAGTTTGCAAATTATTTGAGTATGTATAATCTTTCGTTTTATTGATTAAATAGAATATTTATCTTCTAAATTGCGTGCAGATGGAAATAAGTCTATAATTACAATTCTATAAGTTCAATAATAATACAATTTGTTTTTTTTTTGTTAACACGTACATAGCATTGTATATGCTAATCTATTAATAATTGTACTATTACCATGTATTATGTAAGGTGATTAATGTATGGTGTTTTTGTGCAAAAATATTCGCATATATTAATGATTACCCTACTGCCGTGTATTATGTAATAATTGTCACTGGTTGTATGATTGTTCCGCAAATTGTTATGCAAATGTGTTTACACAATATTAATAATGATATTAGTAGGGAATGTATGGATGTTGTAAGTTATTGCAACCCACACAACAGTCTAAAGTCTAAAAGGAAAGAAGAGAATACGCTTTGGAGCCAACACGCACTAATTAGTGCGTAGAGAATAATAACATTATTTAATAAATATAATAAATATGTAAAGATAAAAGGCATATACGATCGATCCTTGGTTTAGGTTTTTTTTAGTGCTGAGAAGTCGTGAAATGATGACAATGATATCAATTCTGTTGGTTTGTCATATGAAGCGATATACCCTTGTAAAAAAGAACTATTAGTGCAGTGATAACACTACTGAAATGTAGTAGTGGCACTACTGTTATAGAATTGATACTACATCGAAATGATGGTTTTTTTAGTTGTAGAACGGTCAGAAATCCAACAGCAAGTCAAGTATGGTATGGGTATACGTAATTAAGAAACTCTCGATAATTCGCTCGCCAAATCTTAGATAGCTTCTTCCGACTATTATTATAGTCCGGGAGCTAGAGTCACTTTTTTTTGACAAATCCGATGAAAGTTGATTCACTTTTTTTGCTACCATATTTGTGCTGCATATCCACAAAATGACCTCCTGCAGACGCACCAGCGGGACAACGCTTGACAGCAGCGTCTCAATTATGTAAAAAAAATAGTGTGAATTATATAAATGATGAAAGTTGAAACTTTTTGTACTAATTATGGATACCACAAAATGATGAAAAATGATCTTCTGCCACCTTACTTGTAGAACGGCATGCTCCTGCCACTTATATAAACATGTGAAAAAAATTAAGTCGATTGACAAAAACGATGAAGGCTGAAAATTTTTTTGCTAATAGTTAACATTATTAAATATAAGAAAAACGTTTACTGCCAGTCATCTGACGGGACAGGACTCCGGCAGGAGCAAGCAAAGATGCCGCGCGGCGAGTTGCATGAAGGGAATTAATGCAATTCTACGTGGGTATTTTAAGCTGCATTAAAATGTTTCTTTTCAGTTTACATAATCATTTATTTTTTCGTATATAAAATATGTTTCCTTACTAACATGTACGAAATATATACTTTCTTTTACGGCTGTGTTTACTTTCTTTTTTCTGTTATCGAAATAGTTTAGGTATATGTAGTGTATATTATCTTTCAAAAGTTTTTTTTTACTCTTCATAAACAAAAATATGTAGACATATGACGGCAGCTACGGTGCCGAAGATCAGTTCGATAGTAATTATTCGACTGTTACAGTGCTTAGGCAGAAGTGAGTTCATGCTGTGGCTACATTGAAGCCTATTTGTGTTTTTTGCAATAGCAAAAAATGTAAAATAATTCTGTTTACACAAGCTCGTTTAGAAAAATGTGCCGGTATCTTGAAAATTTGCAAGGGAAATAATTTACAAGGAAAGGATATACAATTGCCAACATCGTTGAATGATTTCCAAGGCTATCATTCAAAGTGTCTTAGTAAACAGTTTCCTCATTGGCTTCTCCACCGATTTTCTCGTTAAAACATGATTGTTATATTAGTAAAATATTAATATATATGTCATTTTGTCATTTTGTGGTCATTTTGTCATAGGTCATTTTGTGGATGTGCAGCACAAATATGGTAGAAAATAAAGTGAATCGGATTCATCGGATTTGTCAAAAAAAAGTGACGCTATAGCTTCCGGACTATTACGTTAATGCACTAATAGTCAATAGATATAAATATAATTAATAAAATGGTTAACTGTAAAGAGCTAACTAAATAAATAATAAGTTAAAATGGAATAGTAAAATAAAATAAATAATTTTAAACTAGATGTAGTCAAATGGTGAAAATGAATGAATAATAAATACAAAAAAAAATAAATGTGAATTTTAAATATAGTCAAAATATAAAAATTATGCAAATTTATGTAAAATGGATAGAAGAAACAAGAATAACAATGTACGGTGTGTACAGCATGAACATTACGACTAAAGTGCAATAAAACCGCACAAATAAAGTCTAAAATTAGCGCATAAGTCGTCTTACAGACATTTCTCCAAGAATGATCTAAAAGTTGTTAAAAAGAACTAAAAAAATTATCTAAAGTGGTTGATTTTAGACTTTGTGTTACATAG
>NW_012082321.1:0-444 GCF_000956235.1 Wasmannia auropunctata
ACGTGTGCTCTTCCGATCTTTTGCAAATAACAATTTGTACAAGTTTCAAGTGAATTTTATGATTGTAATAGAGCTCGTTTTAAGCAATGTTTTTTTTAAATACACGGTACGCGCTAATATACGTTAATAGCCAGTTAGCGAAATGAATAAGAAGTATGCGGAAAGTACTTTTCTTCGTACTGTTTTTTGGAGAAGCTTTACGGGATTCACCGAGACTATTTACGGCGCGAGTCAGTGCAAGTTTAGCACAATTCAGCGCAATTTAAAAAGCAACGTTTTTAAAAAGTGCTGCGTTGGCCATGAGAACATTTTATCTTTTGAAAGAATAGCGTCGGTTAGGCACGTAACGCCCAGGATAGAAATAGGCGCACACAAGTTTAAGATCAGCATACTTCGTAAATTATTTTCGCAAGTTGCTCGAAAATAATATTAATGCTAAGGTTA
>NW_012082322.1:0-577 GCF_000956235.1 Wasmannia auropunctata
CTTGCCTAAGTAATAACTGTAGGGATGGAGTATATAACACTACAACGGAATTGCATTTATAACAATGAAAGTTCCTATACATTGCAAATTCAATTACACAACATAGTTTATATTCTCCGTGAACGAAAGAACATTTTTTGTTGTTGTTAAATAGTCATGTGCGTATATCAATGTCTTAGAATGAGAATGGCCATTGTCGTTTTGTAACTCGGAAAACGGAAGACATGAAATATTTATTATAATTGCAAATGCGGACCTACATCCAGGGTACACTTTTAGCTCCAGGTCACACCAGGTTGTTCTTATTGTGAGGCATTGATGTTAGATCTATTGAGAAGGGATGACTGCCTACGTAGTTCAGTTTTATATTTGAACGAGTAAGCCTATTTTTGAGAGATGGCTACGCTTTTTAACCGGTACCGTTGTATAGTTTACCATACCATTACGTTCGTATTATTAAAACGATAAACCGCAGCTCTTTGAGGTACAAATCCGATGTCTTCTTGCGAAAGGAAATGTTTAACGTTACGTATACATACATTGAATTAGCGAACGTAATAACTTCGTATAGCATAAA
>NW_012082323.1:0-469 GCF_000956235.1 Wasmannia auropunctata
ATTCATTGATTTATTTACTTGATATATCAACGCACGTTTATCCTTGTACGGTGAACTTTTTTATGAAGATCCTTCCCATACGTTTTGTTGCATTTAATTTTTTGAAAGGTTTTGATTATCCGCTTACGCGATTACGTGTAGAATTATATAATAAAATCCTTTTAACGAATTACATACGTAAAGTGATAAATTGTTCAATTACTAAATTATATTAAAATTACTAAATTATATTATAAAAATCATTAAAATATATATTAAATTATTAAAACATCAAAATTTTCAAATCATTTAGATATTAAAATCCGAAAAGGATTTAAAATTAAAATTCTTTCAAAGAATTATTAAAGACCCATGCATGAAATATTAATTACTAAATGAAGATTAATATATAACTTTTGTATAGCATTAAATTCTTTCGCATATTTATTATAATAATTCAATTAATATACGTATGCCGTCTTCTGCTTGA
>NW_012082324.1:0-2356 GCF_000956235.1 Wasmannia auropunctata
TAATAATTTATTCCTACAGAGTCGTTATCCGTCCAGTAAAGGATACACTGTAGCGTCTCTGTTAATAACGAAAAATATACTTGGCGGGAGACGCTACCGCGTCTCCTGATATAATCGATTGGCTTAGATATCTTATGGATATTTCTGAGATCTCGTATTGCGGACATTTAGATGTATAGAGGATGTCTACTAGCTATTTATTAGAGATTTATGGATATCCTATTATGGATATTGAATAGATATCTAACAGATATTATGTTCTGTATGGTTGCTTGCAAATAACTTTTAGGAAAAACATTTCGGATATAAATGTTTCAAATAAAAATTGTAGGGTTGTAAATAAAATTTGTAAGGTAAACAAGGCCGTGTAAGGGTAAATAGAAGAAGGCTTTTACTTAGACTTTGGAGACATTTCTAAAGTTTATTTCAAGATCAACTTTAACTTTTCTAATAAAAACTTTTTCTTATTGTAAAAATAAACAATAAGAAAAGTAATGAAACCAACTTGACTCTAATGTCACCTCTATTATTCAATCCCCGATCCAAAAAAGTACTTTCTAATAATCATTTCACTCTCAAGCGTTACTTTATATAAAAGTTCTTATTTAAAAATCAAAAATTGATCTCCAAATGACCTTCAGGAGTGTCTTCAAGGTCACAATGAAAGTCATCATTTTGTGTATCCTTTCACACTCTATAACTTTTGTCTGAAACATTTTTCTCTAAAATACTTTGCCTAAAAGCTATTCGCATGCAAATATCTGTTTTGAAAAATACGGTATAAAATGATAACTTTGAGGCTTTATAACTTGATGACAACTGTTGAAGTAAATATTCAAAATGAGTTTCCTTTCATTCGTTTCGTATTTCTATGATCAATTAACTTCTTTTTGTTATTCGCGATTGGCACTACTGCTGACTTTAACTCTCCTTCGAAGAAAAAAAAATTCTAACCGCTATGTATTATTCGCCTTGTAAAAATATAGAAAACTTCTTTTAATAAGCATATTGATATTCTTACACCTCTGATCCACATCAACAACAACAAAGAGTAGGCTTAATTTAAAAGTTTCAGAGGATTAGTGTCTCATGGTTTACTATCATTTATCACTAAAATAAAGTCTGGAATCGAAGGCGAGAATACAGACCATTTTTGGCCTGTTTTTAGGGTCACTCTTTACAAATAACTTTTTTACTTAATTTTTCGAAGACTTTCTTGCTATGATATTTTGATTCGCGAATTTCGGGGCACCCTATATATACAGTTATTATATTATACATATTATCAATTTTCTATTTTGTTTGAACAGAAATTTTTTTGTGACATCAATTGCTGCTGCGATAAGGATTGCAATTATTTTCACTTGTCTGCATTTTCACACTGTCAAGATTATCATGTCGAGCTTTATGATAGTCGATATTGCTATAATCAAAACTTCATACTACGAAATAACACACCTTTTATTTTTGAAAAGCTTGCAAATAACTTGTTTTGCATTCTATATGACAATCTTCCGTATATGTACAGTACTGACAATAATTTGGTAAGTAAATTTTACATAATAAAACTATTTATGGGAATTAGGATATCAATGTACAATTTCCAAAATATTTTCTAATGATAATTTTAGATAAAAAGAATTTATATAACAACAAATTCAAATTTTTATATTTATTAAAAATTTAACGTTGCTTGAAAATTTTTAAATATTAAAATAATTTTTTATGAATGAAAAATATAATATTAATATAAATTCTTTCAGTATTACTGGATTATTAAATGTACATATTATGCAAACATTTTTAAAAATATAAAAATATTTTCTCTCTCTCTCTCTCTCTCTCTCTCTCTTAATCTCTATTATTAACATTTTATATAAGTTTAGGCTCGAGGATTATTGTTCATATATATGTATACAATAGCAAAAAATATGTGCAATTTTATTTTTATCACATAACTGTTGTCTTTTGTTTAGTGGTTATAGTCCGGGGGCTCATCGCAGGTTAGGTTTTGTGGGCATCATAGTATTCAGTTGGAGACCCATATTATTTTACTATTCCAGTGTTAGAGACAACAAGAGACCAATTGGCATACGTGTACAGTGGATGTACTTGTTAAGAACAATTTTTTCAATAATGATTTGTACAACGAAAAAAACATTACAGTATTCAGTCTGACAGTTCAGTCTGACCAATCTCTGAAGAAAGAAAAGAAACTCGACGTACTGTAATTGGCATACCTCTAAAGTGGATGAAAGGGATCGGTATAACGGCGCAAAGTGAGTCCTTTTAGGACACAGGCTTGGGTATGACAGTATTTGTGTTGCCATTTAGTAAGATCGGAAGAGCACACGTC
>NW_012082325.1:0-1466 GCF_000956235.1 Wasmannia auropunctata
TGTGAGATTTAATGCAACCAGGTGATTATGAAAATGTAACTTTCGTTAATCGACATCAAGGAAGATGAAGATATTGTTCCTCATGTGTCATTAGAGGAAATAATCAATTTTCGTATCTTCGTCTCTTGCGAAGACACACTACCGAAGAATTTATACTCCACGATGGTTATTTATGCTGGGGATGCAAATGTCCGTTGTTTCAAATAATGCCGTGTAACATGTGCACTATTTGCACAGAGTGAGAAAGATATATTTGTGTAATCGTGCTAAAAAGAATATGGAACAAACGATAAGAGATCTGGACGAGCAAGCCACCCGGTTGATTACGCGAGAAGACTTTGTAAGGATACATAGATAGATAAGGGATGGGGGGAAAAGAGAGAATGAGTGGGGATGCGAGAAAAAGGGTGGAGAAGCGCGAAATGAAATACGAAAGTCAGTCGGGTCTGAGCCTCGCTCCTAGCTATCATTTTGAACGGCAATTAATATTGACGGTCCTCGGCTAGCTTTATATTCTTCCGAGTTGACCCCTAAGACCATGGTCATGGTATAGAACAAGGTGATAGTGGATCAAATCTGGAGGACGGTGCCGTAAGAGTGAGGAGGCTCATGACAGGCCCGGCAACATCGATATCATTCGCACGTTATACGCGCCTGAGATAAGTAACGGCCTTATTCAATCTGTATTGTATCCACAAGTCCTTCTAGAATTGACGAGAGATTGACTATCATAGTGACGCGAAGGATCTAAAATTTTTATAACTGTAAAATGTAAAGAACCGAAACGTTCTCAATATCTGAATACGCAAAAAACGAATGTACTCCAAACTTAATGGATTTCCATAATTTCATGATATGTCGTATTTCACTGATGTAATTACTTATTAAAATTATCCTTGCACAAAAATAAAAGACATGTTACAACTTTATCGCGTGGGAAGAGCTTGTCGACGAATTCATCGATTCGCTCGATGAACAGTCGAAATCCGCGATTATCGGTGTGAGACAATCTGTCATCGCTCGTATCGCGCGACTGGAAAGTTTGAAAGATTCGGTGCGCGGACGATTCGTGCATGCGGGTGCAGGATACGGTGCGGGACTCAGATTGCGTGAGATAGACGCAGCTTTCAATAGTCGTATACTGACCGGTGCAGTAATAAATTCCAGACACATTGAACCTCGACAGTTTCTGGAAGACGCGCGAAAAATTGTGCTCGAACGTGTGCGAAATATTATGCAGAGACATAATAACATTAAGATAAATACTGTATTCAACGGTGAATTCGTTCAACGGGTGACAAACGTGATAATAAAAGTATTATTACGAGAAACTGTAAACTCTATCTTTGCTCCGATTTACGCGTGTGGTACGATTCGCGCGTTGTTGAACCTACCTTAGCGTCGCTGGAAGAATTCCAAGAACGTGACAGCGGGTGGGCATTATCGCTGTCTCTTATACACATCTC
>NW_012082326.1:0-950 GCF_000956235.1 Wasmannia auropunctata
TGACAATTTAATTCGTTACAGTGGATTCTGGCCTCATATAAGAACTGTTACACATTATTTTTAAGACCGACAATATATACGGCGCACAGTTTGTACGTGGCTTGATATTGTAACAATAAAATATATTATACACCAACAGTCATGTCGGCTTGCATAGGCACTTTTGAGTTATTTATGATTTATTACATTTATTTACGAATCCCAATTAGGATTGTGTGAATTAAAAACGTTATTAGACATAGTAGTACTAGCCGAAAGCTATAAAATATGATGCAAGATGCGCTAATTTCTGTCTTGGTATACCCGAGGAGATTTCTGTGCAACGAATTGCACGCGTTCTTCGTACTTATAAGCAATGCCGATAGTGTTTCTAATCAGAAGCTGCTCGAGAAATAGAGACATTATATTCGCAGTTTAGATAAAACGTATCTTGTGGAAACACAATGTCAAAGGAACCAAGCATCTATGTCAAGATTAAAATCACGATTTATAATGGAACTTTACAAACGAGCGATCGGGACAGCTAATTGCGTTATGTGTTCTTGAAATGCAAAACGTGTATAATCTTATACGTTGAAAATTGCATTTTAAGAAAGCATAATTGCGGTACAATTAGTCTACATAATATAAATTAAAATATACACATATTATTTTATATATTTAAAATATAAGTGCATATCTTATTTTCGCTTTTGTCAACTTTTGTTTAAAATCTCATGTTGTGATTGTGATTTTAGTATTAGTGTATAAGATAAATGAAGTTGTATTGTTCAACACATTAAGAACCGTTTATTTTAATTATTTAAAAAAAGTTTGCTTGACAATTTAATTCGTTACAGTGGATTCTGGCCTCATATAAGAACTGTTACACATTATTTTTAAGACCGACAATATATACGGCGCACAGTTTGCACATGGCTTGATATTGTAACAATAAAAAGAGCACACGT
>NW_012082327.1:0-532 GCF_000956235.1 Wasmannia auropunctata
ATTCGTATAATACGAATTTTTCACCATTGAATCACTTTTCTTTCTTCCTTTGTTTTAATTCATTAATGTGACCTTGTAGAACTACGTACTATACTTCTACTCTATAACATTTTCTGTTAAAAAAGCATTATATAATATGATATTATATTTCTTATTAAAACATTAAAAAGCAAAAGCTATTCATTTTTTCGACTTATAATAAAAGTGTGCAAATGAGCTTATAATAAATGATATTTAATACTTGCCTGAATTTAATAGAATTTATTGTAGAATTAATAAATGATAGATATATAGGGTGTCTCTACACACTAAAGTCGAGATTAAACTTATACAATATGTTATGAGGCTTGAGTAGGTGAAAAAAGTTCATATAACTTATATGAACCGAGAATTGTGTGCTTTATTAAAAAGATGTAAATGTTTAAAGAGTGACATTCTTTACGAGCAGAATTGTTCTCTAACGTTACATGGAAGAGTTTTTCTGTAACTTGTTATATGGAATATGAGTTTTTACCAAGTTTATCATAGGACA
>NW_012082328.1:0-677 GCF_000956235.1 Wasmannia auropunctata
TTACGCTCTAACTCCTGTAATATTACCTCAAATTCGTTCTCTATAAAGCTTACCACACTATACCTCAAAATTAAAATGCATACTTAAACTATACATATATTTAACGAAAATGCAATAATTTTAATATCGAACAATAAAGTCAGTGGATTATGAATCTCTCTAAAAAAATCTTTTTGCTTTATTTTCTTAGAAAATGAGTGAAGATATCAGCTACATGTTTTTAGTAAAGCTATAAAAGCAGGAGTTTCAATATCTTGTCTTCAATTATTCAAGTTTAAGTTTAAATACTGAGCATCAATTATTCAGGACCTTCGCCTCCGTGTTATCCAATGAATCACCGTAAGTGACTGCTTTTAGGTAAAACTTTTTTCCTCTTTGCACTTCGAAAGATATTATTGAATCATCAAGTAGAACAAATTTTTCACCTGTGGCATCTTTAGTGCCCTCTTGCCCTCTAATTAGGTTGCTAAGCTTATATTTATTTTTATCTATAAGTTCAGCACTCTGGAATTTCACTATCTCTTTTCCGATTAATGCTGAATTTGAATCGATAATTCCTAGGCTCTGTGGACAAAAAATATGAAGAGGGAGAAAAAAAGTGGTAGTTTAACCAAATGAACATAAAAATGGAAAAACTACCGAATGGAATATTATATAAAAGAAAGAAATTGGAAACA
>NW_012082329.1:0-522 GCF_000956235.1 Wasmannia auropunctata
TAAGAGGTACATATATTGTATATATATATACATGACATATTAACAAAGTAATTTTTGTTGTCAATAAAATACTAACGGAAAAATACAAGAAAGTTTAAATCTTCAAATCGTACAACAAGAGATACTTACCAACAAGATTCCAAGGCTGCTAATTGCGTTGAGCAAAGTAAAGTACTATCACAAGTTACGCACAAATAAGCCGAGATGATCACTCGTACGAATCTCGGATGCTACTTCTACTGAAGTAAAGTGTTCTTAGTAGTTTTTGGATCGCAAGATTGATGTTGACTACGAGGCCGGCTTAAGTCACCGGTTATACTTGTCAGCAAAACATCGTCGCGCGTTAAGGAAGGACGGCCGGCGATGTGTGTGCGATGGAAAGCGAGAGGTCGATATAAACGTTCGATTCACATGTGTCAGAGCCCGAAATACACGCGCGATCGCGCACTTGCGTCACATGCGCATCGTCGGGGACGGCGCGAGGAGAGGATGATTCTATCGTATGCCGTCTTCTGCTTGACA
>NW_012082330.1:0-523 GCF_000956235.1 Wasmannia auropunctata
ATTTATTTTACGAGGCAGTACTAATATCGCGGTACATATATTCTTCGGTATACGTTCAAACATGTATCTACTCTTCAGTGACGTACGAATTAAAAATGTACCACTCTATGCCATTTTATTCGGTTTCACGATTACAGCACACATGTTATTCAAAATATTTGAAAACAAATTGTTCTCTCTTTTTTACGTTACAAGCATTCTACGTATAAAAAGATACGTCAGCATCACCGGTTATCCAAACGCACAATTTGTGCAAAATCCGTTGTTTATATTACCGTGCATCATTTACGCGTATCATGTTTCTAAATCCGGAATATGCACCGTGCCGGAACCGGCTGGAAATTATCGTTAATTCTACTCAACATATCCTCTGTGGTATTTCGATATTATCGACTCGTTAAACTACATTAAAAACGGCGCTGCGGCGAATCGTTTGACCGTTTAAAAATTTTCCACGGCTTTCACAAGCAACAGCTCCGATTTATAGCTGTCTCTTATACACATCTCTGAGCGGGCTGGCAAG
>NW_012082331.1:0-858 GCF_000956235.1 Wasmannia auropunctata
TATATATATATATATATATATACTATACGTGTATAAATATAACTATTAATTATATTTTTCATTATAAATGGATAATTACCCTATATATAGTATATATAAATAAAATGTAAAATACATATTATATTATTTTATACTCTAATTGCACAAATGTATAGTAGAGAGTGAAAAGTTCTTACAGCATTACCAGCAATATTGCAATGTGTGGGATATTAATTTTAATTATATTTGCATTTTGACAATGTTTAATTTGTGTATTATATTTAAATTTATTTAAAACAGTGAATCATACATTTGACAACTCATATTTCAAGAAAGAAAAAATTTTTAAATAATATATTTTAACCCAGAATGAATCCATATGCAGTAAATACTAAATAAATAAAACACAAACACATACCTACACGCGCGTGTGCGTATAATTCAGATAAAGTTTTAAATAACGTGTATGAAAAGATAAAACTTAGCAACTATCTATTTTCTGTTAAGTAATGCACTTAAAACTCAAATAAATCATTGTATCGAGTTAATTGCTCGTAAACAATTAGTCACGGAAGATTCATAATCTCGAAAAGATTGTTTTAAGATCATAAACAATTATTATGCCCACTAATTATATAAACAACTAAATCTACTCAAGATAAATATTGTGCATAATATTTATGAAAAGGATATATATGTACTCATATATGCTCAATTAATTATAACCAATAAATACTTTTACATTTACAAAATTATAATTTAAAATTATATAATTATATGAAATTATTTAATTATTTAAAGTTGAAATAGAATTATTAGAGTTGGGTTTTCCCATTTTTGTGTAGGAGTTATCTTGTATATAATATTTTAAATTGTTAG
>NW_012082332.1:0-1091 GCF_000956235.1 Wasmannia auropunctata
ACGGACCTACTGTGAAAAGTGTTGACAACGAATTTTGTGTTGCGTGCCATTTCGTTATTATGTGCTTAATTGTGAAAATGTGACTTGTCTCGTATTTATCAAAGTCGTAAAACTGGATGAAAGCTATAGTTATTGTCGAATTTTATATGACACGTAAAAGTATCTTTTCCATTCCTTTCAACAGCTGTCAAATCGTGAGTTTTCTTGTCTAAATAAGCATCACTTACATTATACCTTTTACGACTATTTACTGACTTTCAGGAGGGAAAAGGATAGTTTTCATCCATTTTTACAAGTTTTTTCTAAAGCGATCATATTTATTAATTTTATCCAAATCCTCTTTATTTAAAAATGGCACGCAACAAACTTTTACGTTTCATTTCTCGCTGTTTTTCGCTTATGACGTCACAAGTCCAATATAACCGCGGTGACTAGGCAGAGCCCTTAAGTAAAATTTTAGGAATTTTGGAATATTTATCATAGCATCTTTTACGATATTTGTAATTGCTAATTTTTAAAAATTCAATTATATTTGTTTACATTAAATTATTTTATCCTTTTTATTATTCTGTATAAAAAATATTAAAATCCTGGAGCGATGGATATTTTATGAGATTATTTTCATAGTTTACGTTAAAATAGTAAAAATAAGATGTGAAATATTTCATGAATTATTGATTTTTTTTACGATTTTTACTTAAAATTGATCTGCAAGATAATTAGGAAAGAATCAAATTCTTAAAAAATGTATACACTTCAAAACGTATGCTATAAAAATTTTGTTGTATCATTTTTTATTAAAATTTTGAAATTATTAAAACAGTTTTCGACAAACGCATATTATATAACAGAAATATTTTACATTATAAAATAGATTATTTCATTATTCCTCTTGCATAGTGTTCATATTTCATATATATATATATATATATATATACAGGGTGTCTCATAATAGGTGTATGACCGTTCATGGGTAGGTAGAACGGACTGAATCGAAAAGTCCTCTACCATTTTGCAAAATTCGCAATCATAAACAAGACATTAATTTTTGAAGATTGACGAATAAACGCGTATTCATTCGGCCCACCGCT
>NW_012082332.1:12894-13862 GCF_000956235.1 Wasmannia auropunctata
TTCATAGCTTGGATGGGTGACCGCTTTAGGAATATCGTAAATAAGTTTCTAAATATGTATTTTTTAATCACAATTTTGTTATGTATATTTTTTTTCATTCTCTAGTATATGATGCTAATTAATAAAATTTATTGTATTTAAAACAAATTTATTTTAGCAATTAAATTGGAATGGTCAAGAATACATCAAAAATTTATGCAATTTGACATCATTTTGACAAACTAAAATTTGATGTTATTTTGATATCATTTTGATGTCATTTTGATCTTTCTGTTCTCCTTGGGAAGAGAAGGTTCAGAAATTTGATTGAATTCTAATGATTTTTATAAAATTTGGCAAGACTATATCAGTTTCCCCAAATAATAATAATGATTCACTCTAATCCTATCAAAGTTTCATTAAAATTGGTAGAGTTTAGTTTGAGCTGACAATGAGTCTTTTCTTGTGAGTTGCGTGCCAAGACCCGCATTCGCGCTTACGCTCATACACTCCCGAATTCATATAAATAACAGCACAGATCGAACTTGTCAAAAAGAATATGTTTATTCAAAACAAAATTATAATTGGTATGTACAGTCGTGGACACATCGGTTGCTACACTTTTTTTTATAGGTTTCTAATCTATATTTAATATACATAATATATACTTTATAGATAACTAATATTTTGCAAATGCGAACCACGATGTACTATCTTTAGTCTAGAGACAGTATAACACCAATCGCATTTGCAAAATATTAGTGCGTTTTGAAATCTATAAAAAAGCAAGTGTCGCAACCGATGTGTCCACGATTGTACAATAATAAATACGTTTTCATAGGTCGCCAGTTTAGACAGCTTTAATTCAATGACCTCCATTAAAACAATCGCATAGTTTGGATTCTGTGGTGCGTTCAGATTTCTTACCCGACACACACACACACACACACGCACACACACGCGCACACACACACACACACACACACACA
>NW_012082332.1:20933-21710 GCF_000956235.1 Wasmannia auropunctata
TCTTCGAGCGGTAGGAATAAGGATGTCTAAGGCGTTATAGGGAAATCAACCTTGGGACGATGTTATCGAATACAATACGTTTATTCACGAGCACGACCGCGTGTACAACTCTTCGCCATTCCCCGCTATATCACTCTGCTGACTGCCACGAGGCTTTCCTTCTCGGTGAGGAAGACCGCGTGGTGTCGCGTCGGTCTTGTCTTTCGACCAATCATCGTCTTTTAGTTACATTGACCAATACGGTGACTCGGTTGCGCGACTAGCACGCCACGATACATCATCAGCGCCATCGTTGGCGGAACGAAGAACAAAAATAAAATGTCGGATATTTCGGTAGCTCTGCTACATCTTTATGATTTGCTAAAGTGATAACAAAAAATAGTCTTAAAGTACTCTTTTCTGAGTTCTTTAACACTAAATAAAAAAGAATTCGTTATGAACTGCTATTTCTAACTCATAATAGTTATCATAATGAGCTCATTTTGATAGATAAACGCGAACAGAAAATGCGCGGGATGCGCCAATAATCTAACCTTTACGACATTATTAAAATTGTTATTTCTCTTACTTCAACGTACGTACGGTTTGCAAATTTTCGAAATTCATTTTCACAAAAAGGAAAGTTTTTGCAACAGAGTGACCAGATTTTTTGCCAGATCTTTGGAATTTAGGACAATTTAAGGTACGTATCTTTTTTTTGTCTATTATGATCGAGATAGAATCGTATAATATATATGAGATAGCAGACTTCATATTAATTATATAGGCAGTATCTGT
>NW_012082333.1:0-618 GCF_000956235.1 Wasmannia auropunctata
CCGGGATTATCGGCGAGCCATTATTCGCAATTGAGTGGACATCGAGAGAGACGGATGAAATTGAGGCGCGCAAAAAAAGAAGAAAGAGAGAGACCTGTCCGAGTAAACTGTAAGAAACGGAAGATACAGCGGCAGAAAAAAAAAACAGACAGTAGGAGAAAAAACATAAGAAAGGGTACGTTCGATTCGTTCCGATTCCGGGACGATCAATCTTCCCGCTCCCGTCGCGCAGTTAATTTATCGTTCATCGACCGGACGGCTCGCGCGCGCCCGACGGAAATCTAGATGGTGCCGCGAGCCCACGGCCCGCCGTGCGCTGCGTCGAAAGAAGGCGAGGTACGAATACATTTAATTCGCCGGCCGATAAGGATCGGAGACGGCGCGGGCGGCGAGGAGGCCGCCGGGGGCCTCCTCAAGTAGCCGCCAAGATTATGCGCGCGGGTCGCGTGTTACCGGATACTTAGTCCTCGACACCGGCGTGCGCCAACGGCGCGACAGGCGTATACCCTGTACAACCCGGGGCGTACAACGAGTACGCCTGCGTACACGTCGGTGAAGTTCGTTAACGAGAGAGACACGGGGGGCAGCTTTGTGAGAGAGAGAGAGAGAGAGAGAGAG
>NW_012082334.1:0-619 GCF_000956235.1 Wasmannia auropunctata
CACAGAAATTTCGAGGCTGCTAAACGACACTATCACGCTCGAAAAGGTCAAAATACAAAATACCCGGCGAGAAAATAACCGGCGAAAAAGATTCCCAACGAATCCCGACGTGGGCTGCGGGGCGGGCAGGGAAGTCGTGGCCGAAAACGATACATCACCGGGCAGAGATCACCTCTCCTAAAGTCTCGTCATAAGAGACGCGTCAAAACGTCACCCCGTCGCGTCTCGCCTTCCGACGAGAGAGAAAGAGCGGGAAGCAGCGCTTCTTCTTTTTACCTGGCCGCGCGCTCGTGACGCGCACCTTTGTCTCTCTCTCTCTCTCTCTCTTTCTGTGTGCCTGTCTCCGTCTTCCTCGGGTCTCTCGAGCACGGGTACTCGCGAGCTCAGTAAACCTACCCTTGCCCCCGGAATGAGAAACTTCTTCCTCTCGCGGCTTTCCGGTTTCCGGTGAGCGAGGGACGATCGGCGGAAGTGAATCCAGCGGGCTTTCCCGGCCACGACGACCGTCTGATCCACGGCCGTGTGCCGTACCCGGGACCCTGATACCCGCGAACAGGCGCGAAAAATGAAGCGTGTCGGACGGCTTGGAGTATTTTGGAGGTCATAAAGAGAGATTTCG
>NW_012082335.1:0-622 GCF_000956235.1 Wasmannia auropunctata
ACGTGTGCTCTTCCGATCTACTAACAGTTTAATTGGATCGCAAAAATTGTTAAACAGAGTTCGAACATTGTAGAATGTATTCTGATAGAATTTAAAATTAAAATGGCATTGTATTGAAACAAATTCTTAAAAGAAAGTAAGTTTAGAGAAAAATTATTTTTCAACGTAAAAAACTGGGGTCATTTTGTCAATGTATGTATGACAATGTTGTATGACAACCGAAGGCTAATTGCTAAGCTTGAATGATCGTCTAGGTATGTGATAAGATCACTTACTTTCCTATCTACGCTATGATCGTCCTTCTTTCCGCCAACATGTCTAGTAATGTACGCTTCGTGCGGACTAGACTGCTCCTGATGAACCGGATATCTTTTCTGCCCTGTATTTCGTCGCACGACATTGGTACCCGTTCGTGGACGCGGCCGAGTATTCGTGGTAGATGGCACTAATATGAATGCATTACCCGTGATGTGAACGTACTGACGGTCATTTTCGGTATTTTCGACTAAACATGGCATGAAGCCGAATCTCTGCAGAATTGCTTCTTGAAATAAAAATAGCCTTTGCACATAGGTATCTTCTCGGAATTCTGTAAATTTGTATTCATTGTCTTTATTAAATA
>NW_012082336.1:0-623 GCF_000956235.1 Wasmannia auropunctata
CCCCAGCAGCCACCGGCGCCGTCCACTCCGGCAATGCCGATAACGACGCCAGCGAGGTCAGTGTGCTACATATATAAACATAAAAATCCGAAACACGTGGCTCGATCGGTTAAAAGCCAGGGATTTCGGGGCTCTGATCAGGACACGTATTATGGAACTGCAGTTTGGAACGGATCGAAAATTTCTATTGTGTTTTCTAAAGGGAAAACAGAATAATTTCGATCGCAAATCCATTCCAAAATAGTTCCAGAATCATATTTACATATACATTACTGCTTATCGTATTTATCGTGCGTAAAAATTACAGGATGAAAGTATCGAAAGGAAAGTAGTTCGATAAAGTTTTTCTGCGTATTATTTTGCACGTCGGCCATTAGTTTCCCTCAATCATTGTCTGGTACAAGAAGAACAAATATTTTCCTTGACATCGTTAATTCATAATCAAGCATGCGATTTAGGGTCGTCATAATGTCGGTACACACACACGGAAAGAACGATTTTATTGAAAGGTCGAAAAATTTTGCTAAAAACAGATCTGAAAATAATTTTTTGTTGAATTATCAAAATAATTTGTTGAAATGTTAAAACTGATAAACATTGCTACTGTCTCTTATACACATCTC
>NW_012082337.1:0-648 GCF_000956235.1 Wasmannia auropunctata
GAAAGAGGATGGAATAAATCGGCGCGACGATTTGTGCCGATCGTAATTACACGCCTCGTCAACCACCGGTGGCAAAGAAACACAAGGCAAAACGGTATTATAGCCACCGGTTGGCCGACGGATTTCGCACAGCGTGAGATTCGTTATATTCGCCTTTTTGATTTGCACAACACACAGGCACGGCGTTTACGGTCGAGTGGGAAAAGGTGGTGCTGCAGGACAGGCCGAAAGCCGGCGCGTTCACTTTCCAAGTGACCCTGCATAAAAACGGCGACATCGTGTTCGTCTACTCGGTGATACCCGTCCTGGTCGAGAAAATCGCGGACACCCTGCATCCCGTCAAGGTCGGCCTCAGCGACGCCTACATCATGGACCGAACTGTGTTCTGTGAGTATTCGCTCATTACGTCTAATTTGCCTGTTCGCGTTGGCCGATTGCGTAACTATCGCGGGATATAATATCTGCGTCATTGCTGGTGGATCATTGGATGTAGAAAAACTTGTGCGTGGATGGATGATAGTCTATATAGCCACTTAAGAGGATCCTAAACCCTAGATCAAACTCCAAAAATCCGCTGTTTTACCGACAATTTGTGAGTATGTATGCTGTCTCTTATACACATCTCTGAGCGGGCTGGCAAGGCAGACC
>NW_012082338.1:0-654 GCF_000956235.1 Wasmannia auropunctata
CGCCTCCCTTTGTCCCTACAGCTTTAGTCGTGCACAAGCTCGTCTTCCCGTTTGCATCTCTCTTCCTCCCCTTCCGGACTCTCTTCATTCAATCTGAGCTTCTATCGATTCTTTATCTCTCGTAAAGAAAGGGAAAAGTGGAGGAGAAGTAGAGCGGGAAAAGAGCACGACGATTCTTCAGACGGACTGACTGACTGACTGGCTGACTGACTGACTGACTGACTGTGAGATAAGACCTGACGAGAGCGAGAACGGGGTCTAAAATGTTCAACACAGTCGATTATTCGCTTATGCAATCTGACACACGTACACGCTGCGAAAACGAATGCTCCCGTTACGCGCTTTCGGACGCCGGCCTGTTTGCCAAATTCGTTTCTTGTTTAACGAATCATCCATCATCGCTAATTGCCGCCGGGGGTTCAGCTATATTTGCAGCACTTTTATTACTCGTTAGCCTCGTTAGTATAAATCATGTCGGCGTACGTAACGTCGCCTATTATTAATGAAACGGAATTGCACTTAACATGATCACGTGCAGCGCCGACTGCATGGAAAATTCACGCGGGTAATTTGTATGATCTGGTTTTGATCCGACCCTAATAGTTAACACTGATTTTTTTTATATGTAGGTACATTCAAACACTGTGCTTCTTA
>NW_012082339.1:0-667 GCF_000956235.1 Wasmannia auropunctata
CTTAATTAGTGACGCGAACAAAGCGTATAACTCCGCTTCACTTATCAATTTGATACCGACATCGGTCATCCCGGACGTTGTGCTGCGCTGTTATCACGCGTTGTGCGCGCGGTATAGAAATATGATTTCGCGCGAGACAAAGCACGTTATCGCAGACCGTTAATTACGAAGTTGCGACAGACGCGTTAAATAAGATTAACGAATCAGACGGTTTTGATCCCATTCGCTGTCATTTAACTCTTTTGTATTCTTCACGATCGCTTCTCTCTACAGTGCGTAGGTGCGGGACAGATCGATAAATCGCGATTAACGAAAATGTTGCTGATCCCTCTTCTTCGCTAAACGCGTCATTACAGTTTTGTAATCGTAACTTCTCTCGGAAATGTAATTCAATGTCTTAGTAGAGCTCGAGTCGCAGAAGTCTCTTTCATAATTTTTCTCACACTCTCTACGAAGCTCGCTTCCGAGTTCCGATAAGAATTTATTGCGAATTCGCGCTGCTCGGCTGCGTTAGTGCACGCCGGTGCACCTAAAGGTCATCGCACACAGATTTAGCCAGGTCTTGACCGGTGAAACTTCGAGCATAAATCCGCGCGAGCAGTACGGTGACTCAGGTCGAACAGCTCGATGGTCGAGATGATAATACGTCTTTGCGAATATTGCCGTA
>NW_012082340.1:0-694 GCF_000956235.1 Wasmannia auropunctata
AATAAGATATCCGTGTCATAATTCCTTCTCTTTTTTTTACATTATCTTTTGAACATCGTGTTCTCGTTTGGAAATCGATGCGTTAATATTCGCGATAAGAAGAACAATAAAAACTAGTAATTCTACCGATCCTGACATCATCGAACATTGCAGCAACCGCCGAAATTCAGTGAAAGTTTCTCTATCAATCGCAGCAACACGGGTCAGTAACTGATGAAAGAAGGAGAAAGAGAGATGGGGAGCGAGAGAAAGGAATACACCGTCACGGGAACGTAACGAAGACGGAGGCTCCTACCATCGGCGCGCATAACCGCGCCGATCCTGAGTTTCCCCCGGCTACCAACGGTTCACTGTCACTTTCGAGCCGACAGTCCGGTACGAGGATACGATCGCGCCGGTTCTGCGGCGCGAGTGGTCCACAGAAATGGCATGCCGAGTGAGTTAAACACGTTGCGTTCTGACCGCGGGCCAAATTCGTACATCGCGTCGTCAACATCGTCAGAGAAGCGAGACGCGTCAAATTACGACTCTGTCAAAACCCTGAGATTAGAGCCTCCTTGCCCTCTCTCTCTATTAAGGACCAGGGCTCTAAAAGAGTGCCTATAGTCTAGATTACTGAAACGTGCCCAATCTAGATTACTGAAAACGTCTTAAATTAAACAGCGAATGTGATAGCAGCGTCGGAGAAATCGCA
>NW_012082341.1:0-706 GCF_000956235.1 Wasmannia auropunctata
TTTTTATAGTATTCAAATTACTTGCACACTCCTAATACAAATTTCAGTAAGATTTATGTAGAGGACACAAAGAAAGATCTTTATTTTAAAATGAACTATTGAGAATATAATAATAAAAAACTATTACAGATCAGTACATATCAGTTCAAGTTATAAGAAGATTAAATAATTAAGATATCATTTACCAGGACAATCAAGTTAACTAATTATATTTGACTTATCTGTTAATTCATTAAATCCATAACAGTCCTTAATACAGAAAGTATTTATGTAATCATTACGTACATTATATTAACAGACAGAACAGAAAGAAAAAGATAGATGCAGAATACCCAGTCTGTAATATGTAGGTAAGCAGGTTTAGATGATGTGTGGTCTATAGCGAGACAGCAGCGTCAGAGGAAGTTTGAGACTGTAAGTGTGTTGAGCAGAGACGTTACTCAATAATAATAAGAGAAGTAAGAACTACACTAGAGTGAACAATTATTACACAGTCCTTTTAATAGATGATTCGCTTTCTCTCGTGGCGTCTATTTCAGTATGGACTCTCGAAATAAAGTCCGTGTGATTCGCACCGTTCTGCCGGTGTACGCATTGCCGCCGACAACAGTGGTGATTGAACACTTTTCTATTATTACCAGATATAATATCTTTATAACTTTATGATAATTTCGTAGAATAGTATTATAAAAATATTATCGTATGC
>NW_012082342.1:0-4538 GCF_000956235.1 Wasmannia auropunctata
AGGTTAAATTGCCATATTTCATCAATATTTTATCGATTTCCTTGCGCACTTTTTCTTGTATATTTTGATGTAGAGCTAATTCGTACAGAGCGAATGTTGCTGTCGTTGCGGAGGTTTCGAAGCCAGCTACGAAGAAGGCATAACTTTGCGCAGTAGCTTCCTCCACAGTAAGTTTATTTACAATTTCTACAGATAAATAAAATCATATAATTGTGTTAATCATCTTAATAATCTTATGCAAAAACATTTTGAAAATAAATTTTAACTATTTGGTTTGCAAAATCGCAATTCGGTGTAACATATGTCTACATTTTTATGACACGTGAAGAAGCTTTACAGAAGCTACTGATACAAGAATAAACATAAATTGTTGTATTAACATGATTTGTTCTTGTCGTTGTCTGCAGTGTAGCCCTTCATGAGTTGTATGAGCATATTCATAAAATCATGTCTGACAATATTATGAGTTTGCCTGTATTCTACAGTTTTTCGAAATATATTTGTATAAAAGCTGGTGACTTTTCTGTCCGTAAGGGGGATGGAAAAGTAATCCATAATTTGAGGCACAAACAAAAATAAGGCAATCCAAAATGTATTTCCGTCTAAAATTTTTTTCCCCTGGATTCGGTACTCGTTATTTGGCTCCTCAATGCAGTTAGATTTAACACCGAAAGCTACTGACATAATCACGTCCATTGCATATCTGTTTTTAAAAAATTGATAAATAGTATTTAATAAATTTTCAAAGATTTTATTGAATTTAAGAAATACTATACCAATACTATATTAAGTTAAAAATGCAAGAATAATCTTTTAAAAATAAAACATTGCTGTATCAAAGACGTATTATGACTGCAGGCACAAACGATATTCAAAAGAAGATTTGAAAATGACAGCACGAGAAAGTGGAAAAATCCAAAAGATTTTAAATATTTTAAAAAGCTATAGAGATATTTAAGTATCTATGGTAAATAATTTAGAAATTGTGTACCAAAACTTTAAGCTAATATTAGGATAAAACTTGTACGATAAGAACAAATAATGAGAACATCAATTTTTATATGAATTATGTTATTCTTTTTACGAAATATAATTCTTCTAATTATACAAAATAAAAGTATTAAAACTGAGTTATAAAAAATTTAATAAGTTACGAGATATTTTATATTTCACGAAACATGCCATAATAAATAAAGTATCCCGTAAATATATACTATTAATTTTTGGTAAGTCTTTATTTACTTTAATATACTTTAATAAACTTTAATATTTTTATATGTAGAATATCCATATTATGTAAAGAAATTATAAGTATAATTTAAAAAAAATAACGAATCTGTATGTGATTATGAAAAATTAATTCTTTACGGAAATTGATTTTACAATTAATTGCCCCACTTCATATCATATAACTTTTATTTTAAACATTTTTTATCTTAAACATAAATCTAATCGTTTTTCGTGTTACTTATGTCAAAAATTAAAATAATACATTCTGCATGTGCCAAATTAACATATAAAAATTCTTTATAAAAGGATGCTATTTATTCTTATATTTATACCTCTATTTTCTATTATGCTAACAATTTTTATGTTCAAATAAAAAAATGTCTAATACTCTTTATTAAAAAAACTCCGTTTAAATGACAGTTTTTTTAAAACAATTTACCTTGCAAACATATCTTTCATTTCAACGGAATCTCTTATCTGTGCTTTCTTTTCCAGATACTTTACGACTTGTTCGCTACATTTCTTCAGGATCGGAAACATTTGTTTTATTTTTCCTGAAGTAAAAATGGGTGTCATCTGAATGTGCATATTCCGCCATTTCTTTTCTTCAGACATAAAAAACAAACCACCGGAAAACGGGTCAGTCTTTTCGTTATTATACATTCCGCGATCATGGAAGCTTCTAAATTCTTTTGTTAACACCGCTCGAATGAGATCAGGATCGGCAACTACCAAATTTGGTTTAAAAAGTGTATACATTCCAAAAGCGCGGTGATCCTTATACTTCATATAGGCATCATGGAAGAACACACCTATTTACAATTTTGTTTATTTAATTTTTTATTTTAATTAAAAGTTCATTAACAATATTAATGTAAATTATTGGTTTTATAAAAATGGAGAAAATAGTAAATAATTATGTATATCTAGTAATTTATATTTATAATATCTAGTAAGTCATAATTACAAGACAGAATTACAACAGAATTACAAGTGATAAAATATAGTAGTATATTTAATAAAAATTTCATACATATAAATAATTATAATTTACTGTATTGATATTAAATTTTGTGTGTTTAACACTTTTATTTTCAAATATTAATTTATTTTTCCAATTGTATTCGATGTAATTTAAAAAAAATATGAAAGTATCTAAGAAAATTAATATATGTTTATATTGTGCATATAAATATTACATAAAGATACTCGCCTACTTGCACTTTTCCAATTACAAGTTTCGTTACATTTCCAGTTGGTACGACGGGTTTAACATAAAAGACACCTCTTTTTTGCCAAAAATTAAATATCACAAATTTATAATAAATATACAGAATGCTCAAGGCAATGACAAAAGCCCCGATTAATTCTGCAAGTACCATTGTAAATTTGAAATATCAAGACAAACAGTTTTTTATCAGTATTAAACAAAATAGAATATTAAATTTTAAACTTTTTTTTCTATAGTTTGCACTAAACAACACAAAATTCGTAACACATGATTTGCATTTTACTATTTTTTTACGATTCTCGGAAATTCATAGTTTATGAGAAAATATCGATTGACACAGGATCTTATTTCTATTGTATTCTGTTTGTTCAATCGATCCACAGTGAAAACGGAGTGTGCTCTGCTAACGTTCTACTCCTGCGAGGTATTAATAAATTTTATCTATTTGTGATTATGCTTATGTAATAAACACTTAATACTAAGTATATTGAATTAAGTGACCTTCACATTGATGTGATCTGACAGGCATATAGAGGAAAAAAACAAATGTGGTAATTATCTACATTCTAAATAGATTCATTTGAATAGTATCGATAAATTTACATTTTATTATGTAAGCTTATAAAAATCGGAAAAATAACTGTTTTTATTCTTTTTATTGTGTTTGTAGAAGTAGGTTAGCATTTCGAACTATCGAAATGATAAATACATATATTCAGTTACTTGCATTCACACTTCACGATCTGTGTGCTATTATCTTATCATTATTCTGTGTTATCTTGATTAGATTAATATTTGTTGAAATGATATTATACGTCGTAAGTCCGGAATTTCATTTGCAGTTGAATTTACAGAACGGCGCAGTGAAGTAAGATAAACGAGGTAACGAATCATCAAATTAAAGACGAGCAAGTTACAGATCAGTGTTTCAATTATTATCTGTTCTTTCGTGTGACATTGATATTCATTCGGAGTTTATTGACAAAACTTTGAAGTAGACACTTGACATGCATTATAACGTTAATTCACTATTAAATTTCATACTTTATAAGTTTGAAATATGGTACGATTAGCGGCGGTTTCGTGACAATTTCTTGAAATCGCCACGATACTTTCGATATCTTCAGTATTTTTTCAATTAAAACACTGTTTTAATTTGAAATGTATTTTTAGAAAATTTCCGTTTTTGAAAAATTGGCATCAATATCTCTTAAGAAGAAACATCAAAATAATAGCACAAAAATAAACATTCAAAATTTACATAACATATTATATTTATTTATGGCATTTCGTAACATGACTACAAATTGATGGCTATTAGTAATATTAAAAATGTATGTAAGAAAATTTTAGTATCTAAACTATACATTAATAAAAAGTAACGTACTTAACAAAAAATAAAAATATGGGAAACAAACAATTTTGATGAAATAATATTAAAGCTCTAATAATAATAATAAAAATAATTTAAAATAAAAAGAAGAAATTTTATATCTTTTACTTAATCTTTTTAATGTCAAATAAAATTTTTCAAATAATAGTTAAGGTCGCTATTTAGGTACTCTGTTTATTGCTCTGTCTCCGTCACTTATTCCCTATTTACTATTATATACGTACATAGAGGATCAATTATTCTTATAACTGTTAATTGAAAAATTTTAACAAAGCTACATCAAGATAGCTTATGTCAATGGAACTGTTGATTAAACTATATTAAAATCTAAATCTATAAAAAATCGAATGGCACTTATTATAAATATAATATCGATTTAAGTATTCGATTGCGATCAAACCGATTTTAAAATCTGGATACTCAAGTTCTGAGATCTCGAGATCTCTTACGCGACAAGAGACATTTATATTATTTTCCAATTTTTAGTCTCATATGTGCACACATACGTAACATTAGTTGTCCGTTAAATAGTTTTTGGAATGTCTAAATACATTATTATTAAAATTACGCAATGTAAATAGCATGTTAATACCCATATGTTTAAAAATTATTGATGATATAATCGAGACAGACATTCAAACAGAGAGAATGGGAAAGAAGTAGAGAGATCGGAAGAGCACACGT
>NW_012082343.1:0-898 GCF_000956235.1 Wasmannia auropunctata
GAGAGAGAGAGAGAAAGAGAGGAGAGGGAAAGAGAAAGATACTAGAGGCACGTCGTCGCGTGGAGCTTCTTTCACCTCGGCTTTCTTTACTTTTGCCTCCTTCGTTCTTTATTTTTATCAACATCAAAGTGCACTGTATGTTCATTTTTCATAATATATCTATTATTGTAATCATTATTATTACTGCAAACGTTTTTATATAATATCAAATAAATTTGTTCTATGCATTTTGTGCATTTATGTGGATCACTGTTATTGCTATCGGAAGAATCTATATTCTCCTCTAATATCTGCATCTTTCGATACTATCGACTTATTTAAAAAGAACAATGGTTTATTTTTAGAAAAGCATTCTCCTTCCTGTAAAGGATACGAGAGCGATTACATATTCGTTCGATCTAAATCCGTGAATGACCTAATAAACGAGTCATTAAGGAAATTGTCAATTATTGGATTGCATATTTTAAACAACAGGTTTTTTTCTGCATCGAAAAAAGGAGAACAAACGCGAGATCTCGATTTCGCTCATTTTCTTGCTCCACGCGGTATATCATCGTTAGAAAATATTGTCCAGACGCTCTTACACGAGATTATTCCGCAAGGCCTCCCTTACCTCCCTCCCTCCCTCCCTTTCGCACTCGACGACCGCGATTCTGAGACTTCAGCCTTCATCAGTTTCTATGTACGGATCGTCGAAAAGCCATACACGCTCCATCTAGCGGATACCTCGATCAATCCGGCTCGTACAACTTAAAAAGGAAACCCTTCCGCACCTGTATGCTTTTGCAGGAGTCCCCCGCTCTTTCGTTTCTCGAACGCTTAGCGCTACGCTAAAGTTTGCGCAGGTGGTTTTTCAACACCCCGTTTGTCCGTGCTTTCGTCTCTCTCTCTCTCTCTC
>NW_012082344.1:0-914 GCF_000956235.1 Wasmannia auropunctata
GAGAGAGAGAGAGAGAGAGAGAGACTTGCCAGGTCGTTGTTCTCTCGCGTTAGTGGGACACTTTCGGCGTTACTGGCACGCATCGCGCATACATACGCGTACGCTCTGGCTCTTCGGTACTTTCCTGCGGCCTGTACCGAAACGACTGACTCACGCAACTGACGACCAATTCATCTCAATTACCGAAGTCGTAAATAATTAAACGACTCGGCCTTAAGATTTAGGGTTGCAAGAGACCGAGAATATCCGGGAGATTTTCATCCGACTACCTCGGATATTTAGCGAGAAAAAAACGTAGCGATGGATTTGCACGGTTTTAACGGATATCCGTCTAATAAAATTTTCGCAACTAATTTTCGCAAAATCAAAGTTCACCCGTTTGAAAAATCCCTCGACGATCCTCAATACACACATCCACTTCGTTCGTACGCTTTCATGCACGTACATACACGCGGTATCGGGTTGATACATACAGATCGCCTCGCGTGTGTTAATACGCTCGCCTTTCGTATACGCGGTGTGTCAGTGCGCCGGCCTAGATTCTCGCGGGTTCAACACTCGCTATCGAGGTGACTGCTGCTCGCTCTCGGCTTGCTCAACGCAACCCAACGACCGAATAAGCTCCCACCGAGCGCGGCCACTGTTCGTGAAACGATGTGTCCAACAGGACCTCCTCTGTTGTGATCGCTCATGGTATCGTCAGAGAGTAAATGTACAAGGTCTGGAAGATCTGAGAGAGAGAGAGAGAGAGAGAGAGAGAGAGAGAGGGAGATATACAAGAAATTCTATTTAAATGAAAATTTAGAAACATATAATTAGTTGTTACGATTCATCGCTTTGCTCAATTATAATGTAAACTAATACAGAACTTTTTGACAAGTAGCTAAATTCTTGTTTCTTAATAAAAATTAAAG
>NW_012082345.1:0-787 GCF_000956235.1 Wasmannia auropunctata
CTACATATTCACGTTCTGTTGAGTTTGATATAATCTACGATTATAGGATTTTAAACATAGTTACGAATGTTCGCAATGATATACGAATTTTCGAATATATCTGAATCTACGGGATCAATACCGTCTGATCCAAATACGAATGCCTTTTTCATCCCACAAATATCGTTGATTCGCGAATATTGAGATAGAATGACGAGGCTCTATGACCGCTGTGCACAAATTTTGCCCGGAATATCCGGTCAAGTGAGACCGTTGTAACGAGACACCCTTAGAATGAATACATACAATGCTCGCGTGTAGCTTCGCCCCAGGCCAAAGCGGAGAACTACCACATTTCACGATGCCATTACGATTTACCCGCGCGCTTGCCATGGATATGCTTGTGAAGCTTGTTGAAGAAGGTGTTGCTCAATCTGCAATACGTTTAATAACTTGTAATACACAGATTAACGATCATTTCGGCGAGTTCCTTTCGAAACTCGGTATGTAAGTCAATTTTATTAAATATTTTTATTAAATACCTTTTTTGTTATTTGTATTTCTGAAATCTCTAATTGGATTTCAACATTTTGCGGGAAAATTACGAAAGATTAGAGGATATTCTTAAAAAAAATGTAAATAAAAATTTTTTGAAACATTAAAATGTTTAAAGATTTAAAAAATATTAAAATATTTAAAGATTTATGTATGTCTTATGTTATACAGAAAGAATAATTTAGCTGAAATATCTAAAAATTTAACTAGATTAAATTTAAATAATTGCGGGATAAAGATCGGAAGAGCACAC
>NW_012082346.1:0-790 GCF_000956235.1 Wasmannia auropunctata
AAAACATATTATTAAAATGCAATAATAACAATACGGTTAATTATACATTAAATTTTTCGTATACAATATGCAAATACATAAAAAATATATATACATATAATCTAATTGAAAACAGAATTGTTATACTTAAGATTATAGGATTGTTATAATTGAATAAAACAAAACAACCTATGCAAAACGAATTTTTACGTTAGAGATAAAGTAATGAAAATTATCAAGCATTTATAAGTTTACTAGTTACTACACATATTATGAGTATGGCAATATTAATAAAATTGGTATGATAAATTTTTAAATAATGAAAAATACATTTATGTATAGTTGTCAGTTGTGTGTCAAAGTTGTGTAGTTAAAGTTGTTTTCCTTATCTAACAAAAAGTACGCAAGTGACCTCCAATTTTGATAAATTTTAGATATTATAGAATGTATACAATTGTAGAATAAATCAAAATAAAATATCCGTAATTTTTATAAATTTTTTCTTACACGTTAAAGAGATAAATTTCTGCTTTAATAAAAATCAATTTTTAATTTTTTAAATATTATCGAAATATAAGTAAAAAATTTATAAGTAAAAAAGTTTTATTGTTTTAATAAAATTAACAATGTGATACATATAATATGATTTTCAAAAGACAACGGACAGGTTAATTTTTTCTCAAACGGTTGGATCTTTCTTATGCATGTTTTTTAAATATTTTTTATATATTTTTCACTTTTAGCACTATTTACTCCAATTCACCTAATCTTATCCAGCCTTACCTAATATTAATCAATCTGCTTCAAGCTC
>NW_012082347.1:0-791 GCF_000956235.1 Wasmannia auropunctata
CGTGTGCTCTTCCGATCTGTTACCTTACTGTCACGAAAAGAAAAACTTGTTCGACAATTTCAAACATTCTGTGTATAAAGTATATACATTATATACATATATATTCTTTATATGTATACATTAATTTCCTATAATTTAAAGGAAATAATAGAAGCTAACAAATTCTTATACAAAAATGTGTTTATAAATTCATGGAAATCGACGAAGTAAAAATCCTTTTAAATTTTTGTTAATTTATTCGTCAAATATAACAAGACTAAGTTAACTAATCAATGCTCTTTTGATAGTGTTATCTTGGCGGGAAATGTAGTTCTCGAAAATTTAAGTATATGAAATTCGAGTTAGGGACCTAAAGAAGGTCTGCTAATTGTCAAAATTGGGCACTTAAGTGAGGTCCTTGGGACCTGTGAAATATCTTCCTTTCAGAAATTATTGAGCCCGAGGGGTTCTGGCGCCATTCACAAGAGCCATATGCCCCTTTTAACAACTGTCTTCACAAGGCCCTGTTCTTCATATATATTTTCCAGATACAAGAAAGCATTTCGCGGCAAAATCAAACATTTTTTGTTTCTATATATAATATATATGTATGTGTATCTTTTAATATCTATTTTCTAAAGTTACGTTTTCCTAGAGAATTAACTAAAAATCGTTTTGTTTCAAATAATGGTAATTAATTATTTTAGCTATAAAAGTTATTCGAAAAATAATATTTAAGTATAAAAATAATATCTAGTTTGCAAATGTATGTATTTTCTCAGAAATCGCAAACATTTACAAATATTAGATAA
>NW_012082348.1:0-1520 GCF_000956235.1 Wasmannia auropunctata
ATCTGTATGTTCTGCTTGGCGTCCTTCAAGATCCTCAGTCGTATGTTGGCGTCGTTATTGCCGTCGCACAACCACTCCGCGGTGTACAACGTGCCGTGATCGTCGTCATCCTCCTTCTTTATATTGATATTAAGCCCGTCCAAGAGCTCGTTCGATATCGTCACCGTAGATATATTGTAATTGGTCGTTTGTATCTGCTCGTCGCCCCGAATGAACACCTCCGTTGCGCTCGGCTGCTTCTGGAACTCGATATTTATGGAATCGGAGTCCAGGGTGTCCAGGTAAATCGGATCCGTCAGCACGTTAGCAATGCCGCCGTTCTCGGCGTGCTGTATGTTCCCTAGAGCGGACGACTCCGACGCGTTCGATTCGTTCGCTTCACTCTGGTCCTCCTTGTCGATCGCTTTCCCATCGTAGTTCTTGGCCTCCTCGCCGATCTCGATCGCACAAAAATGCTGCGCCGACGTAATTATCTCGACTTCATTGAGATCCGCCTCGGGCTCATCGTTCTTCCGCTTATCGTAAGCTGAGATCAGGTCTGTCGGCTGATTTCCTACTTGTACATCGTCTTCAGATATTTCCATGTCCCACCGGAGATCAAACAGTGCGCTAAACGCTGAAATCATAAAATATATTTACGGTAACATGCTGTAAGTAATTTGTTCAAAAAAATCGTACATCCGACAAAATGTTAAATCCGATAGGCAAATTAAAACCGTGTCGCTAAAAGTTCGCAATATAACGCATTTCACTCTTTGTAATATTTTCTTCGTGAAAAGTCGTTTCACAATTCGGATTATAATTTTATTTTATTTCAAATTCAATGCCAATTATTTCCTGCAGACAGTCTACATAATCGATATACATTAGATTGTTTCTTTACACTTCAATTACACTTTGACGATTACACTTTTTTTAATGAACTCTGTCCTTCGACGAAATCTATATGCAATTTTCGTGCACATAATTTATTATTCTTACAATTAATGTATAAAAATATTATTCGCACTCGCGAATCCGTCAGAAACGAAAACGGAATATCGAAAACTTATTTCCGACGAAAAAAAATTGCGGAAAAAGAGCAAATTCTGACCATGTCGTTCTCTCGCCCGAATCGCCGACAGAAGTTACGATAATCAGATGCCAGAAACTGTCGGAAATTTTGCTCCATACCTGCGTATCGTCTGCTTGACAGCTGATTCAAGATGGCAGCGTGGATGGCACCTCGGAGTCGTGCATTTCCGCGGTATCTGTATCAGCACCACGCGCGACGCGATCGTCATTCTTGCCCTCGCGTTACATGCCAGGCGCCGCGAATCGCGCGTAACCGCACGGCATTTCGTCGGTTTCGTCCACGCGTCTCTATCCGAATTTCATCCGAACGTCGAGCGCCGCTCGTCCGTCCACGTCCTTCGTCATTGCTAACGGCAACGAGACCCGAGAGCGGACTCTAGAACAGAATTCGAGCAGCGCTTTAAGATCGAAGGTGGCGCCAGCGGGTTTCTGAGATTGGTGGACTC
>NW_012082349.1:0-850 GCF_000956235.1 Wasmannia auropunctata
CAGTTACTTTGCTTGCGACGCGAAATACCTAAGGGCAAGTACCTCGTTTCAACTGCGGCATTAGACGTCGGTTATTCAAGACTTTTTAACCCCGATGGCTGCTCGCGTTAATAACGGCAATTGTCGTGCTGGCTATTAGCTCATTACCATCTCTTATACTCCGCGCTCGCTCGAGTGCATCGGAGACAGGGGACGCTTATCCGCGTCGTAAAGGGCGGAAGCGGCGCGTCGTCGCGCGCGCGTTAAGGCACGGCTCGGTGTATCGATTTAAAAACATTTAAATTCCATAAATATCCAACGAAACGTTGAATAAGGCATGCGCGAAGCCAAAAGCCTCTCGCCTACCGGCAAGACGGCGAGAGGAGAGGATAACGTATGATAGAGTGCACTGCTGCATAAACCAAAAGCGGAGAAACTTTCGATAGTGGCGCGAGATAGTTCGAAGTAATCTTCGGGCAACGCGAGCAACATCGTCAAGTGGTCCGTCGCTTTAGTCGCTTATTATTATTAAAGCATCGCGGATTAACCCTTTGAACTTCTTCTCTCCGGCACACACAATATCCCGATTGGGAACTCTAAAGTAGTGAAATCTCTCTTCTCTCCGCGAGTCACCGGCGTGACGTGGATGGAAAGAGTAATTTGCGGACAGCTGAAAGTGGAAAGGGAAATGTTCAATTAGCGATCCAAATATCAGCCAGTGTTTGCGGAGCCCGCAATTTCTGGTGACCGTTAACCGAGCATATTTTTTTTTATAGACCGATCGATTTAAACAACAAGTGTCGCTGTGTGACTCGCCGATATAAATTCGTGAGCAAGAATAATCCGTTCGTATGCCGTCTTCTGCTTGAGA
>NW_012082350.1:0-1161 GCF_000956235.1 Wasmannia auropunctata
TGTTTTCGATACAAAATTGAATTAATGGTGTAACATGCGATAAATGGCCATCTACATAAAGTAAAATTGGAAATTAAATAGCATTTTTTTATGAGCCAAGGACGAAAAATATTGGCAATGTACTCGTAAAAAGATTCTCCAGCCATCCATCCCTTTTCTATTGTTCCAATGCTTCAACCTTGAGGAATTTTGCTAACAACATTATTTGGTATTCTCTGATACCAGAATAAAATCATAGGAGGTGCCATAATTCCAGCAGCATTCACTGTGAACAAAACAGTTAAGCTCTCTTTTTCGTCACCACTTATTACTTTGTATACAGACTTGGAACCTTTTCTTGTTAAAACATGATCATGATCTGCTTTGGGACACAAAAAAATGCACTTTCATCGAGATTAAATACTCGAGAGGGATCAATATTAATAAGATCTTTTTGTTCCAAGAAAGTTTTGACTTCCTTAAACCAGTCACGTAATTTTTCTTCTGTTGCATCGGCATGACATTTTGATAGATTTTGAGCCATTCTTGTTGCAAGTTCTGTCGTCGACAAAAACCGTTGTACCAACTTCGTCCTGGTCTGTTATCATTAAAAGGATTTTGCTTTTCAAATTGGATTACATATTTTTGTACACAATCTAACAATTGATCCTTATTCACAAGAAAACCTCGTTCACAACAAAAAAAAATCCATTTCATTATGAAATGTTCTTCTTCAGACAATACAGAGTGTGGTCCAGGTTTCACATTTATAGAATATTTATTATAAAATTTCGAATATAAAGTGCTTTTTGGACTATTAAATTGCTTCGACGCAGATGCCAATGATATTCCGTTTTTCACGTATTGATTTTATAGCTTGATCTATGTCATTCTGTGTATAACGTTTTGTTCTTTTCGGCATTTTGAAATTAATTCTATAAAAAAACACAATTTGGCAAATTATATCTTACTAAAATGACTATTTACAAAGAAAATATGTGCAGATATATAAATGCATATGTAAAGTATGGTTAGAAGTATAGGTTAAGAATACAGTTTTCAATGAATATATAAAAATAATAAGTTTTCAATAAAAAAAACATTCTAAATAAATAAATGCTATAAAAATTATATAAAATAACAATATAATAAAGATCGGAAGAGCACACGTCTGAACTCCAG
>NW_012082351.1:0-1689 GCF_000956235.1 Wasmannia auropunctata
TGTGCTCATCCGATCAATTATTATTATGTCGCGACATAATTTTAATTCATTAATAAGAAACGTAATCTCTTTCGGACAAATATTTTTTAAGAATTTTACAATAGGTTAAATTTCTTTTATATCATTAAAAAGTAAAATACGGCTTGCCATACGTTTCGTATATTCTTTTAACAATTGACAAAATCTCAACATTATGTATGAGGAAAGATTTGTTGAATTCGTTTTTAACTTATAATTAATATTGTACATCAACCACTAAAGGACCACATTGTAATGTCGAAACGTTTGATTTGTTTTATATTTATATTTTTAATGTATTATTAGAAAACCTATTAAAGTTACTTTATATTGTAATTATTGACAAGAACACCTAATTAGGCTCGTTAGCCTTCTTAATTCTTAAATTATTTATAATAATTTTATTGAGCTTAGTCAAGAGCCTAAAACACGGATTTGGTTTACGTCATAGTACTTAACTGATTCACACTCACAAACGCAAACATCTTATCGCTCTCCTGATTCTCGTTCTCAAGTTCTTCTCTCAGCTTTTTTATTTCGCACATCCAATTCACCGTCTCTTTTCTCCCTTCTCGCTATCTAGAATGTCATCCGCCTTTATCTTTTTCCCTGTATGCTCTACAGATGTTTCATCGTCCCCTCTTCTTTCTTACAAATCCTACATTTTTTATCTTTCTCCTCTCCCCAGTACCTATTTTCCTCTTCCTCATTTCCGCATCTCCATCTGGCTATCATACATTGACTTTCTTTGCTTCCTTTTCTTCTTAAATAAGCTGGCCTGATTCAGTCAATAGATATGTATAATAAATAATTTCAAACAATAAAGATATGTATAATAAATAATTTATAGAAAATTTAAGTTGTGATATCGCATATAGTTTTCAAATAATCCTGGCAAAATTTTTGAAAAATTTTCTTTTTGAAAAAACGTATTTAAAGTTAAATTTGGATATTATGTTTTTTTAATAAAATTGTACATACCTCTTTTAAAAGCTACAGTATACAGCATTGTAGTATAACGTATGTCTCTAAAGCTGCTATAAGAGCCGAAAAAGATTGTTGTAACTGTTTTCGACAGAGTATGTAAACGTAAAACATAAATCGTAGTCGTAGATCAACGCACAATGATTTTACGTAAACGTTATGTCGTATCAAACTTCTCTGATGCCATAATTGATGATGTTTACGATAAAATCATTGCTCCTTGACCGAACGATTACATATATTCAATGTCGGAAACAGTACGTTATAACAATCTTTCTGCATGACTACATGAACTGTCCTTAATCTCTGTGTTTCTTCCAACCATTGTTTTCTTTTATATGCTCTAGCGTACTGTCTTATCGATACAAAATCCCTTAATTCTTTCTCTAAGCATCTTTGTGTTTCATTTACTGCAACCTCTCAGACCATATCGATTTTCAAATGGTTAAGATTTAATATTTAAAATTTAAAAATTTTTAATATCTCTATTATTAAATATTGTTGTAGCAATATTAACAGCGATTTCCAAAATAGGTAAATCATTATACAAAGTAAGTTATAATATCATTATATATATTATACAGGGTCATCGAAAAGTATCGGACCCCCCTAATATCTTCAGTTAGAATGCAATTTGGAGAAAATGTCCAATAGCAAAGTTGTATGGTTTCAAGCGAGGAGTAAGAT
>NW_012082352.1:0-1239 GCF_000956235.1 Wasmannia auropunctata
AGAGAGAGAGAGAAAGAGAGAAGTCCGCGATCGATCGTTGCATAATTTATTGCGCCGCGAGCGCGTGCAGTAGTATAGACGATCGCGTCGCGAGGAGAGCGTGCAGTTTAGCTCGCACGGAAGAAGGGAAGAAGAATGACAAAAACGAACGAGAAGGAGGAAGGCGAGGAAAAACGAGCGCGATCGATACTTGATTATGCTGAGAAGAACGAACAGGCTAGGGGGAGCGGTGCAGGCGAGTGAGCGTGCAATATCGGGGGCGGGAGAGGCCAGGCCTCGTTAACGTCGCAATTATTCGCCGCGCGGCGCATCCGTTTCGTCGAGGACTGTCGATTCCTCGGAATCTTCTTCTCCGCGCGCACGAAAGTCGGCTTGTGCGCGGCGTCGTCGATTGCGCGAGATCGCGCGCGAGATTTCCGCGTCGTCGTTCGTTCGTCCGATTTCTTATACCAGTATGAACGAATGAACGAACGAACGGACGGATGAACTAACGAACGGATGGCCGGACGAGGAATTTCACGCAAAACATAACCCGCATATAGAAACGCAGACACAGTGGCCTAGACAAGTAGGTCGCGGCGCAGTTCTCCCTGCTCGGGCTCGCGTGCGCGAGTTATATCCACGTGTGTGCGCGCGCGTATGTCTACGAGGTGCTTACACACATAGATGATAGATGATAGAGAGAGAGAGAGAGAGAGAGAGAGAGAGAGACGCGCGCGCGCCTATGTAGTTTACTTCGAGGCCCGAGCTATACGTGCCGGGGTCATATTCTCATCGGCGATGCATGGCCGCCGGTACAGTCGACGGGAACAGTCGGCCAGCCGGCTGGCCCCGGAGGAGCGCGCGTCGCGAGGAAAAAAAAATATCTGGCACACGGGTCAGCCGCGATTTTCAACGCTCGTAGCGTCCACGCCCGTCCTCGCGCGCAACAAGCGTCCCGGAAACCCGGTGAGTCGAACGATCCGAATGCAAAGACGAAAAGATACGATACTTTACGTACATACGCAAAAAAAAAGTGCTTAAACTTGAGTTGAATCCTTCGAAGAATAAATAATAGCCCTAATCCGGAAATAATCAAATAAGCCTCGACTTCGAGCTTTAAATAATTCATTATGATAAATTTATGCATGAATGTGAACAAGTTGTCCTGCGTTATCCGATAAATGATAAGTTTTCTTTTTCTTTGCATTTCCTTCTTCTTTAGATCAATGAGTATGCGATGGACCAAGTACGCCTACG
>NW_012082353.1:0-1244 GCF_000956235.1 Wasmannia auropunctata
ACGTGTGCTCTTCCGATCTTTCCTCGCCTAAGGTACTAAATAATGAAGCAGGGTGACTTCTTTGAACTTTCAAATTTCGTTCCGCTAGTCGAGATATGTTTTTACGCCTGAGATGCTAAATACATAAATTAAATTAGACACGAATGCCAATGTACCGCATTAATATTTGAAATATGCTAATCATCTTTGGCGCACAGGTCTTCTTCAAAGAGGAGGAATCGATTATATGCAGCGATTCACGTTGAATTGACAGAGAACGTCTGGTTGAGTATATTTGATTATCATAAAAGTGGGTCCTCCTTACTCTTGCACGTCGGGATTTAAGGAAGCCTGTTTTATTCAAATTTTCTCGCGTTTTTGGAAGCAGCGTCAAAAGATCCGATCGAGAGAGGGGAAACCGCGCCGGCGTCCCACGGTTTTTCCACGTGCAATTTATATTCCACACGATGCTCAACCAGGCGTCTGCTCGCGAGTACGGTAACCCAGAAAAACACTGACGCAAGAAGGCACCCGAGGCACGAGAGGCTCAATGGATTCGTTAGTTCGAACGTGTATTTCGTGTTTTTGTCCCCTGTCAAGAGGAGAGAAGTGACATGCTCCAAGAGGCCCCACCGTCGCCGGCGTAGTTTGCATGAGCGGCAGGAGTTAAAAAGTGCCGCGGCGAAAGAGAGTGGCCTATCTTGCTCGCGTCTTGTGTTCCCTCCCTAAGTCTGCCCTCTTTCACTTCTGTGTATCCCTCCCGCGCGTTCTCTTAAAGCCTGTCGGTGCCTGCTGAAAATGACAGGGCCACACACAGAGCGGTGTAAAATGCACTCCCAAAGCATTGGCTAATAGAGTTACGGGCTAAAAGCTTCGTCAAATTTTTGCCCAGACACTGACCTGACTCCCCTCCCCCTTCCCCTCCTCGCCCCCGAAATGACGTTGTTTTGAAATTAAGTTATTTTTCGTTATCGAACGGCCCGTCCTGCCGATCGATCGGTTGCTCCGTAATGTCGTTCTCTATACGCCAGGCTTTTTTGCCTGAACATCATCGAGAACAACTCACGTTATAGATTTAACGTGAAATTTCACGAGCCATCAAAATGCCTGCCAAAAGTTTGAACTTACTTGTTTAAAAATAGCGTAAATTAATTTACACGAAATCAAACAAAGAAACGAATTAACTAACCAGTTTAGCTATTTCAATTATAGAAATGAAAAAAAAAAACAGATTGTCTTATACCTATCTAAAATTTAAGGGTTAA
>NW_012082354.1:0-1250 GCF_000956235.1 Wasmannia auropunctata
GATATATATATCTCTAAAAAATGATTTGAAATATATTATTATGATTTGAAATATATTATTTCCCGTAAAATAAATAAAAATTGTTTATGATTTAGACAAAGTATGAAAATAATTTATGAAAATATCTATGAAAATAATTGATAAGATAATTTTTTTGTGCAAATGACAAAGTTAACTTTATATAAGTTATTTTCATAGATATTTTTAGATATCACCAAAATTGTGTAGAAACTTATTTGAATCTTGGAAACGACGGAGTGCAAGAAGAAATATATACTCTCGAATTTTATCGAGTTACATTACCATCCTCTCGAACGTTCTTATTTACACGTCGGAAAACATGACTAGAATAATCATTTGTCTAACGGATTAAGGTTCGATTCATCCCCATTCGCAAACTCTGCGGATCTTTTGACAAAGCCACCGTTGCCCGTTTCGCTTAACTGCGAACGACGTAGTCGTTGCACGAGGATGGTGGTGGCGGCGGTGGCAGCGGTGGCGGCGGCAAAATGTTGGCGTTGGCATGGTCGCTGGGAACGCTCGTGGCGGACCAGTTTTCGGGGCGAGGTTCTTCCCGGGGATGGGAAGTCGCCCGGAATTGACAGGAACCGGGAGAGAGGGAGAGACGGGAGGCAGAAAGAGAGAGAGAGGGCCCGGGACATTGGCTCCAGACCCCCTGGCGCCGTCGCGACGCTTCCCAGCTTTTGGCAAAACACATCCTATCCCGGTCGCATCCCGGTCCCGCGGGCGCCTAGGTCTTTTTTTTATGACCACCGCCGCTCGGTTGCTGCAGAGCACCCGGGGATTCCCCATAAAATCTCGTCTCCACGACCGATGTCCCCTCCTCCTCCTTCCCCTAGAATTCTTCATTCCCCGACGTTCCTCCTTGGCCACTCCTTTACGGAGGCAACACTATCGTCTTAATAGTGGAAACGTAACTTCCTCCGATACGGAAAAGTCGTCGGGTTTTATTTCCCCGCGATACGATTTCTCATTACGCGTGTGCTATATCGATCTTATTATGTTTGAAGATTATTATAAGTAAACGAAAAATTTTTCCGCAGTGTGAAAAGGGTTTTGTTTCAATAACGATATAATAATGAATTAAAAATTTTGTTTTTCGCGGGGGAAAGAGAAAAGTTTATAAGAATTTCCAAATTATTCCTTAATTTCGACAATTGGATGCTTGAAATGCTCCTGCCAACGTTGCAGAGTAACGCACATTTTTCGTATGCCGTCTTCTGCTTGAA
>NW_012082355.1:0-1419 GCF_000956235.1 Wasmannia auropunctata
GAGAGAATTATTGGTGCTATTAACAGGCCTAAGTCCTTGGCTATCAAGAGGATAGACAATATCACCACTGCACAAAGCAACAAACTTAAAGTCCTGATGCAAGAATACGGTATGACGCCGAATAACAATGAGCTCAGCGCGATACTCACGGACAATCAAGGAATTATCGTTCGCGCAAATACAAACGGCAATAACCAGATATCAACTGATACCACTAGTGAATCAAGTTCGAGTAATACGAAGGAAAACGCGAACAATAATGTTCTTTCCACAACCAGTATCAAATTGCCGGACGAAACGACGAATGTGCTTGGGCCTACGAGTGACGAGGAGTATTCAAATAAGATTAACAACGCAAATAGTGAAGCGCACGAGCCGATAACGAATAATACGCAGCAGCAGCAGAATATAGATACGCCGATGTCGTGCACGACTGACAATTTCACCACGGCATCGATGCACACTCCTTTGTCGCAGGTACCGAACAGCGACGATATATTCGCTTCGAACGCCGGTCAGGAAGTCTCGTCCCTGTCCGACGACATGAAATCGATCACCGAAGAAACATTCGAGTCGCCGATGAGCAGTAATTTCAAGCTGCCGAATTTTATCGGCGTTAATTCCCACGTGAAATCGCCGACCGCACCCTCGCCTCTCACCGTAGCTGACGTCGAGATGATCGATCATACGTCGCTTCAAGTGTACTTGGAGAAATCCGTCATCATTCCGTTACAGATACAGAGCCGACTGGTTAACAACGCGATCATTAAATATCTGGTGAACGAGCACAACATGCTTTCGCACTTGCACAGCCTACGTAGTTACTTCTTCTTGTTGAACGGCGAATTCGCGAAGAGTCTGACGGACTCGCTTTATTCACGGCTCTACGCGATATCCGCGCCAATCGAACTCTTTAATTCCGCCACTCTCACGAACCTCTTGGAGAAAGCGTTGATGAACTCGTTCAGCAATAATTACGCCAATTCGGAACTCTTGAGTCTTTCTGCCGTCGACAAACCATGCCAGTTATACGTAAGTGCGATCACCCGTTTTCAATTATCGTTTATTGATATTTTATTCCGATACTGATAATAATGTGCTTCTTGCAGATTTCAGATCCGAATGTCTTAGAATGCCTTTGCCTCAACTATAAGATATCGTGGCCGTTGAATATCATCTTGGATGACACGATGATGCTACAATACAGCAAAGTGTTCAAGTTTTTAATAATGATTGGCAGAATGTCGTGGGTACTGCAGGAAGACTTTAATATAATGAAGTTGGAGCGGAATGCAGTTAATTCGGAGCAGTATCACAAGGTAAACCTGTGTCGATCGCAGATGCGATATGAGATACGATATGAGAAAGACTCGAGGAATCCTTATTGATTTTGTTCGTATGCCGTCTTCTGCTTCAGAA
>NW_012082356.1:0-1653 GCF_000956235.1 Wasmannia auropunctata
GAAATCGAAAGTTACGCCCATCGCAGGATGACCCTTTTACCTTTGTTACCGGCGTCGTCACGGTGGACTTCTCGCGCTGTGGAGATAATTCACTTGCTGCAGCTGCCAACGGCCGCCGCGTGCCCCCGTGGCTTTCCATACGGAATCAAGCGTCGTTAAAGATAACTATCTTAAATACACGAGCGCCGCGACCGCGGCCGAGACCGGACGTGGCCGAAAAGCCGGCCTTTGTCATCCGGCGAATGACAGCGGGATGGAAAACTCGCGCGCGCATAATTCAAGGGAGATTCATCAAAGGGAACGAAATCAAATGCGGACTCTGCTCAAAATTTTCGCTCCTCGCGGATAATTTTCCCACGAGATGTCTGACTTGCGCGCGGAACTGTTTTGCAACTCCCCTCAGGACATCCGACTTCGATGCTTCCGGAATCGACGTCGGGCTCCGTATTCAGCGACGAACGCGAAGGGCACACTCGCTCTCTATGGCCACCATCCTCCGCGAAAGGAATTTCGGAATTTTCCACGCGGCGTATAGAGCTGCTGGCTGCACAGTGTACACGACATGTACAGATCCGGGCGCGCGCGGCGGCGTTTCGCCCGCGCTCCCGCGCATCTCCCGTGTGTTTGGAACTTTCCTGTCGAATAAGCCCGGAGAGGTTCTCCGGGGACGAAACGCATAACTCGCCCGTGTACGTACGTGAGTTTCCCCGGAGTGGTCATAAAATTGCATATTCATATTACACGACTGCCGGTTCGAGTGCGGTAATGAAATGGCGCGGGCAAGACATCTCAAATAAGGTTGCGCGCCGACAGTTTGGATATTTTCGGTTTTCCATGCATGCCTAAAGAGACCCCAGGGCGAGGGAGCCGCATTTGGCGCGTCGAAGGGTTTGTTCCCAAAAACATCCGACGAGTCCGCACTTTGGCTTCCCGAGCGCTTCACTCATTTCTCCTCGTCGCGAAAACGTGCACAATCGCTCGATATATATAAAATTCAAATAACATCGCATTTGTATTCAATAGTAAATCGAGAATATAGTTTTTTTCACAAACGAAGGCAATAATAACAAAAGCGCACACATAGAGTATCTCGAACTTTATATCCGTGCAGGGATTAAAAATAAGAAGCTTATTCGGAAGCAAGATATAGAAGAAATGCGGCAACTATAAAAAAGCGAGTAACAAAGAAGAAAGTTTCTTTTCATTTGCATTTAAGTGCAGCTATAAAGGCATACTTTTAACGCTTTAAGTGCGGAATGGTATTGACATCAAAGCGTTTAAGAGCTTAAGGAACCCGGCAATGGCATCATTACCAGCATGCAGAACTGTGAACTTCGCAATTTTTTATGGGAAAATTCACTCCCGTTATCGGCGTAATTTCTCCGACGTGTTATATTTTTAAAATTGCGACTTTGATGTTTTCGTAATGCAATGTCTGTTATTATTCGATAAAAAAAATCAATGTTTCAAAATTATTTCGACGACATACGCAATATACGTTCGATCGGGAAGAACGCTTTGACTATATACATAAGTATGGACTGATAGTAATTAACTTCATATACGTGTTGCCAAACTGGAAGATGTACACTCGCTCACTAAAAGGTTGCGACACTTTTTTTTTTATAGGTTTCTAAAGATCGGAAGAGCACA
>NW_012082357.1:0-449 GCF_000956235.1 Wasmannia auropunctata
TCAGAATAAATAGAAATTAAATAAAAATAAATAGAAAAATTTTTATATATAATTAATATTTAATAAAAGTTAAATTTAAATTTAAAACTATGTAACAATACTGAAAAAAAATTGTTTAAATGTTATTTTATCTGGAATTGAACCACGGACAATCTGAAATCTTTGCCTCACTAAACTTAAATCAAATTTAAAGATTAATTAATCATTTCAAATATTACATCTTATAACGTACATCTAAATATATAAGCGCGGACGCAAATTCATAAGTACATTGATTACAAATCTTACATACATATCCTTAAGTAACAATTTTTGAGTCGCTTAAGTGAACGCATCAGTCTGAATGACCATGTTAATATACATATTAAATTGAATATAAAACTGATAGTTAGGTTATTCTTTGCTTTTGCTGTGACATACAAATTACAGCCAAATTACAGCTATTTTGG
>NW_012082358.1:0-315 GCF_000956235.1 Wasmannia auropunctata
AACTGAATGAGAGCGAACTTATTGCACTGAAATTTTTGACAGTGCGGTTTAATACTGTAAACATTGACGGATAAAATTTATATTATTAAAGAATTATTAGAGTCAAGTAGTAGCGATGACGATGAAATATACATCATTTCTCTAAATATAAGATTGTCAAGGAGAAGAATTATTCCCCAATCTGCACTTTACACTAAAAAGTGAAGCACCGAAGTACCATTTCACATCATTTCAGTGCTGTTTTATTTCAGTGCTGTTTTATTTCAGTGCTGTCCTGAGTTAATGCTGCACTATGGACGATCGCATTTATCCGGA
>NW_012082359.1:0-327 GCF_000956235.1 Wasmannia auropunctata
TTTATTGAAAAAATGAATCGTATAACATCACTAAGATCGACGGCGACGACGTAGACATTCACTTTCTTATTATATTTTAACATTTATCTCTTATTTATTTTTACATTTTATTTTGTTTCATTCTTTATTTATTTATTTATTTTATATATAGTTTACTTATATCATTTCTTATTTTTTTAAAATTCATACCATGTTCTATTTCATTCTATTTTTTATTTGATTTGATTTATATTTTATATAATATTTGTTTATTTATTTGACTTTATTTATTTACTTATATCATTACTTATTTTTTTATTTAATTCATATCATGTTCTACTTCATTTA
>NW_012082360.1:0-330 GCF_000956235.1 Wasmannia auropunctata
TATGGGGCGACCTCGCGCGGGCGCGAGGCGCCCGTCGGAAGAATCACCTGATCGCGCCCGTGCCACGGCAGGACCCCACACGGCGCCGCGATTGGTCGCGGCCGACTGCGCCGCTGTATTGCGCACCCCCGGGCTGGGGGTGCAGGCATCGATCCGCGATCGAGCGCGATCGACGTCGCTTTTGCGTGCGAGCGAACGGAGCGTGCGGTCGATCCAGCGTGTGCGATCAAAGGCGAGCGACCGAGAGAGATAGAGAGAGCGAGCGAGAGGGAACGAGCTGCCGGTCCTGCTGCCGAGGAAGCTGTGACGAGGATCGTGCCGGTGAGGTGA
>NW_012082362.1:0-551 GCF_000956235.1 Wasmannia auropunctata
TGCTATTTTATCACGCGTTATATCAGGACATTCAGGGTATGCTAATTGTGCGAGCCTTTCTACATCGAAGCCAAAAGACGCAATATTTTCCCCGAACTTCTGTTTCCTATTAGTAAACTGTGAATAATAATTTTGCAACGATTGTGTCTCACCGAATCGTAACTCTAACTTTGATTTTAACTCCGAATAATCTAAATTTTCTAAATTTTGCACATTTTCCAATATCGCACGTGCCTTCCCTCTCAAACACGACACAAGCAAGGCAGTCTTTGTCTCCTCTCCCCAATAATTCGCACGAGAAATCAAATCAAATTGCGCGAAAAACTCGCGCAAGGGAGCACTCCCGTCAAACGTGTCCGGCTTTATTTTCACACCCGTTGTTCCACGGAAGGAAACATTTGAATTGGTTCGATCGCCAGAACCCGCGACAGCTTCAACGCCATCCGCGCGATTACACATATTCGCGACGTTCGAATTTTGGTTACGCGCAAAATTCTCATTATTATCGGAGGGACTTAGCTGGTTTGTCGTGGTCTCTCGTAGTCTCTCAC
>NW_012082363.1:0-510 GCF_000956235.1 Wasmannia auropunctata
TTCTTACCCTTCAATTGCGGTTTCCATTCCTCGTCTTCTTTATCATATGGGTTGAAAATAATTGGTGAAGGTTTTCTCTTTTTCTTCTCCTCGCTTTTTGATGTTGTTGCTTTTTTGCCTTGTTTTTCTTTTTTCTCTTCCCTCTGGATTATATTTGTTTCTGCTGTTGAAAATGTTGGTGATATAGATGGTGTTCTTCTACCCGTGGAAGATTGAGGTGATATTATCTTTGACGTGGATGGAATGGGTTGATCTTCTCTTTCCGTAGATGTATTCTTCTCCGTTATCATTTCTTTATGCTCCTGTGTTGTTATTGGCCTTCTTGATGCTTGCGCATTAATGAGATCAGTTTTAATGATTCCTGACCCCATTATAGTCGCTGATCTAGTGATCTTTCCATTTACTATTTCAAATGACAGCGTATATTTACGTTCTGCCGTGTCGTACCTTGGTAACAAATCCTTTACGCAAATTATGGATTGGATTTGACAGATGCTTTTGCCTTTCTTG
>NW_012082364.1:0-390 GCF_000956235.1 Wasmannia auropunctata
AAAATAAGCAGATTTATCATTTTACTTTACTTTGAGCTTATTCTGTAAAAAATATTTATGGATATCATTATTTTGTTATCAATGATCAATACAATTTTCACAATTATATATGTAATTAGGGATAAGACATATTTAGATTTTGTAATATACATATACAGACAGAGTATATATTACAGGACAAAAAAAGCACGTAATTACAAGCCTAAAACTGTTCAAGATATTGAAATTTTGTAGTATTAATTTTGAAATATAATTTTGTAATAACTGATTCTAGAGAAATAAAACTATGTTCTTTGGAAGTATGTTTCTTTTTTTCCTTTATATTTCCGTTCTCTTTCTACAAGCAATTAAAAAATGATAATTTCTGAGTTATGTTAATGTTGTAACAAA
>NW_012082365.1:0-326 GCF_000956235.1 Wasmannia auropunctata
AACTATTCTAAAATTTCTTTTTCGTGTGTACAGATCACATTTTTCTAAATACTATAAAAAAAATTATTAAAAATATATTGATATTTTCATAGCCTGAACATGATTGATTTAAAATGTAAAAAAGTAGGCTCCATTTTGTTAGTCTCGTACATTGGTCCGAAATTTAAAAATCAAAATTCTTCTTAAACTATAGATGTGTGACTATCGTTTACTGGATTTTGGAAAAATTAAAAATAAAATTGTGGATAAACATTTGAAAAAAAAAGAAAAATTTTGGCAAAAATACGAACGTTATTTATTTCTGAAAAAGAAGTTAATCGAAATTT
>NW_012082366.1:0-479 GCF_000956235.1 Wasmannia auropunctata
GAGGCCTTGGTCATACATGACAACTACGGGGTCGAGTGTATCGGAAGGTAAAGCGACGGACGGCTTAGAGACAGAATGTATTTATTTTTCCACGAGACAAAATATTTTTCGCATACTATGATTAAATGCAAGTGATCCTCTCCATAAAATTTCAACTGGAGTTGCTTGTACGCTTACTTACGTAAGCATCACACAGTTATTTGTAATAATTCAAAATTATAATTTATAACATATCTTTTATGAATATGAAATATTGCAATATATATTGCATAATATTAGTGACATTTAATATCACTAATTAAATATTAATCTTCTGTTGATCATTTCTTTTAATTTAATCTCTTAAAAGATTTAAAAATATGTGAATACGCAACTAAAACTAGTTCAAACTATAATTATTGTTTTGAAAATATGTTTTCTAATCATTTTTCAACGTAATAACTTCGTATAGACTGAGTCGACAAGGCACACAGGGGATA
>NW_012082368.1:0-351 GCF_000956235.1 Wasmannia auropunctata
CCCGAGGTCGATCGCGCGAGGCCGGCGGCCCTACCTAACGGCAGAGGGGCAGGGCGGAACTAAGGGCGGACGGGCGGCGGGATGGTGCTGGCCGGGCGAAAGAATTTAGACGCAGTATTTAAGAATTATAATGATGCTACCGTTTATTCCCCGCGTGGCAGAGCGGTAAAAAGCAGTAGCCAAAGAAATAATACAGTGCGGTGATAACAAAAGAAAAGAATGAAAACGAAAAATAATTTGATAATTTTCAAGGCCGATACCTCAGCGGCGCGATAATCCTTGACGTGACAAAAGAAAAGAAATCGTTCTCGAACAGTAATCAATTCGGACCGTGATCGATAACGCGACCAC
>NW_012082369.1:0-426 GCF_000956235.1 Wasmannia auropunctata
TCGTTCAAAATACTGGAGCGCCACAAAATGAACCACTGGTACAAGATATTGTGAAGAAGGAGGAAAAACATAAAAGCAACAGGCTCGCGCCATTAAAACGATCTGAGACACGTACGCGTCGAAACGCCACATCGGACTCACCAAGAATACGCGATACAATATACAACGTGCCTCCAATTTTCTCTTCTACGCCAACCAACATAACGAAAAATACTCAACCATTTATCTCGCAGAAAGAAGATAATGAAAAGGAAGACGAGGAAGAAGAAGAAGAAGAAGAAGAAGATGAGGTTTTTGAAACAATGAATCCATTAGAAACATCTGTTAAAGAGACTCTACAGACGCGACAGGGTCGCGAGGCGTTATATAGTAAATTAGGTCCATTGGGTAAAAAATACCTAAGAGATCGGAAGAGCACACGTCTGA
>NW_012082370.1:0-395 GCF_000956235.1 Wasmannia auropunctata
TATTAAGAAAGATAGAATTTTATTTTTCATATTATATCGATGAATGTATTATTACATCAATGACAATCCATTTTTGTGTACATTGGAATATCAATATTAATAAGCTAGTTAATTATAAATTGTATTTGCACAATAAATTGCACGTATTGATACAAATATTAAATACGTAACAAACGTAATATGATTTAGTCTATTTTTGTATATTTTTTTTTCCTTCTGCTTTCCTTCTTTCAATAAGAATACGGGCAGCTCTTTGTGCCAAGGATCACAAGCGTATTGATATTTCCGCGTGGAAGAACTGATGCATCCACGACATACAAATTTTTTATATTGTAAACTCATTATATTGTAAACTCATTTATATTGTAAACTCATTTCATTTATTATATGTACGT
>NW_012082371.1:0-351 GCF_000956235.1 Wasmannia auropunctata
TACCCCTGTTAAATTCATCGGGATCCTTGTCTGATTGGTGGAAAAGGAACGAATTCCACCACACATTGAAACGTGACTCAATTTCTGTGTAGCGTGACTCCTTTTCTATGTAGCGATGATTACTGATACCATAAATTGTTCGTTCGCATGTGTAAAGGATTGACTCTGTGACACTGTTCCAATACATATCACGGCAATGTCTAATTACACGCATCTGCAACGAATGATGGGGACATCTCTTCTTAACGCGAGTAAGCACATTTGGAAATCCACATTCTCTTTCACGAAGAAGACGAACAATCGCAGAACAATATCGAGGTTGTTTTCTTCCCCACCATAGAGGAGACACTC
>NW_012082372.1:0-353 GCF_000956235.1 Wasmannia auropunctata
GTTCAGACGTGTGCTCTTCCGATCTAAAAATTACTTAAATTAGATAATAATAAATTAGATAAATACAGATAATAACTTAAATAAATAATTATATTTAAATTCTGCTGTTAATTAATGAAGGATGGAACAAGCGGCCAATAATTCGAGCAAAGTAAAGATGTTAAACTTGATAATTTATTACATGTAGTAGGTTACAACGATACGTTTCGACCTTGCTTGGTCTTTCTCAATCGCATGAAATTACATTAAAAATTTATTAGAGAAATACATATATTTGATATAAAATACGCTGGATAGAAACGGACATAATTATCATTCTTAAACAGATGCAAGTACGTTAATCAGATGCGAAA
>NW_012082373.1:0-344 GCF_000956235.1 Wasmannia auropunctata
AGGCAAAGAAATCTCAATTACATCAGATGTATGGAAAGACCTACTTGAACAGAAATGTCAAATCTTATCATTTTTACAAAAGGACGATAACGGAGAAACCAGTACCCCTCCGATCTACATTGGCAACATCATACTACGATTCGGAAAAATTAACAACATGTCGATTTTACGTCTCGAAACATCCAATGTCCGTTTGTCCATGTCGGAAAAAACAGTGATCACTATGTTCAATCTTGAATATTGCGTAAATCGACACATTACGGTGTTTATTAAACACATTAACTGATAACGTAGACGCAAAATTATCGCAATTCCTCGAAATAGCAGCCACTGTCGCAGAACCT
>NW_012082374.1:0-401 GCF_000956235.1 Wasmannia auropunctata
TATCGTTAATTTGTTATAAAAGGGTATTGCGTTAAACATTTTATTATTCTTATTCACAATCAACGAGGATATATATCGCAATGATGACACATAAAGACACGTTATGTTTTCGAACTACGCGCGTAATCTCATATAAGAACCTCACATAAGAACGTATCTTGACGCGACAGTCGCTCGCGTTGTGAATGCGCCTTGGCGGATAAGTCTGAATAAGAAGACTCTCTGAATAAGAAGACGAAAACTGGAATCGCTAAAGTGGTATTTTCGTAGATTTTCGTAGACTCAATTTCGAGATCTCGGGATTGACTGCACCGATTTCATTCGGACTGGTCTCAATCGAAAGCTCGTATCGACATTATATAGCGAAAGTGTCATTAGATTTTTCATTAGAACTTTCGTAT
>NW_012082375.1:0-500 GCF_000956235.1 Wasmannia auropunctata
TTAAAATAAATAATCAGTTATAACTTGTCACGTGCTCCCGCAAGACGGATAGTTCGCGCGAGCACGGATCAAAACGAAAGGAAGGAAGTCGCGAACGACTTCCAGGAGGAAAGGTGGTGGTCTTCTGGCGTTGGTTCCTCCGGTGATCGACACGGGATAGCGACGCGAGAGTTGGACGCCAGACGTGCCCTACGGCCACGTCGTTCGCGAGACTCCACGCTAACGCGAAAACGTGAAAACGAAGCTTAGACTCGATATCCAAGTTCCCGAAACGAAGGCTTCTCCCGAGGTCGACCGCGCGAGGGTCGGCCGGCTCGACCTAACGGTAGAGGGGCAGGGCGGAAACGGAAGGCAAATGGCTTGATTTTCGATAGGATGGTGGTGAGCGGGCGAAAGAATACGTACGCCAGAGCTAAGTAATAAAGAGCACTTTAATAAACACTTGGTACGGCGATAATAAAGGCTCGAATAAAAAGAAGTAACAGAAAAGGAAAGAGTAA
>NW_012082376.1:0-1023 GCF_000956235.1 Wasmannia auropunctata
TACAGTCGTCGACGCTTGTCGTTTTATTCTAAACATTAAATCCTATCGTGTTTTACATTATTATATAAAAAAAAAAATGATTGAAAGACATCAAGATTTTATTAATTTGATATCTTTAAATAGACATTCATGAATTCGTTGGTTCTAATTGCTCGTATGTGTGTGTACCCGTTTATGAAACGAAAAAAACAAATGTAGACAAAAACTGTGATATACGGATGTCAATTGTAAATGAGAGAAGTTTCAGGCAATAGTAAGAAACAAATTAAGCTCTTCTAAATCATCTTTAATTACTTTTGATTATTTAATTTTGAGTTTACGATCTAAAATAAATGAAAAAAAACAAGAAATGTTTTCTAAAACTCTATAACATTTAATGTAACTTTTCTCATTTTTTTTCTTTTTTTCTCTTTATTTAATATTTATCTTTCATTAAGTGTATCAAGATAAGTTTGAAGTAAAAAAATGCTGCAAAAGTTGACAAGTTGCGGGTTTTCATTGTATAAATTTATTTTTATATACATATATGTATATTTTTGTATGTGCGTGTGAACATGCGCACAAATCTATATAAGCTTAATCTACATGGGTTTGCGCGCATGTTCACATGCATATACAAAAATATACAGGGTGTCCCACCTCTACCGGATTTCCTTCTAAGAATGTGTTTTTGAGATGAAAATCCTAATACAAAAATGTCGAGGCTATAATACTTTTCAAATTATAAACGATTTAAGTTAACCAATATTAGCGGCTGAAATTCGCGCGCTCAGGCACGGCACATCCGATGGCTCTTTTTTTACATATCAATACACGAAACTAACTTTGTGACTAACTAATGACTATAACTGACTTAATAAATAATACTTAAGGAGGTTCGTTAGATCACTTGCGGGGGTAGGTGGCAAAGGGAGTATGCCTATAGATGTGTCTTTGTCGTTGCATTGAACATGTATTCCAACACACATACATGTCATAAGATGAAGTAAGCAGCAATATAATCTCGTTAGTATTTAAAATGTA
>NW_012082377.1:0-423 GCF_000956235.1 Wasmannia auropunctata
TTTTCGTCCTGTCGATCTTTCAAAACTTGTATCGTCTGTTGCACGAAACGTTTGTTGGCGACATCGCTATCATCTACTGGCAGTGCTACACGTCGAATCTTGCGTGACTTTGCGTCAAAGTCAGATGCAACTATGCAAAGAGCGTTATCGCGCACGTAATTTCTGAGTAGACCACTCAACTGGTAGTATGAACTTGTTCCGCCTATACCGAGCGACGTTCCAAACTTGTTGATCGGCATTTCGATGTTGACTAAATGATTCGTACTGTGTCGTCTAATTTATAATAATACCCGCTTCGCGAAGTTCCTCGATAATCGACAGCATCTCGTTGTCGTGCGCATTGTGACCAGCTTGGCGCGAGGCCTCGAGCAATCGGAGGCGATCTACAAGCTCGTTGGGATCATCCCAATGAATGTATTCAAT
>NW_012082378.1:0-343 GCF_000956235.1 Wasmannia auropunctata
AAAAATGTGGTTCACCGATAGCAGCTTCTTCCTTTTTGTGTACTATTTTATTTTCCTTTTATGATTGCTCTTTCGTAAAAAAAAAAAATATTATCGTCTCGCAATATCAATCTTATTTCGTTTCAGTGATCAGTTTCTTGATAATCTTACGCATTTTGCTGCATTCTAATAATAATGAGTATATAATTAAATCAATAGTAGGCGTATTATTAAATCAATCGAACACTTTTTCGTACAAAATAGAGTTATTATCGGGGAGCTGAGGGAGGGACGGCTGCATTAACGCCGCACTTGCTAACTGTAACTTGTTACTTCCCACAAAGTAACGTTGCAAAACCAGGAA
>NW_012082379.1:0-356 GCF_000956235.1 Wasmannia auropunctata
CTAACAAAGTAATTCAGATTAACAAATAACAAGTGCGTTAAAATTAGAGCTGTTATTTTTTGCTCACTTCGAATATTCGAAGCTTCGAAAGAATTCGAAGCTTTGACGTTAACTTCGATCTTTCGAAGTTTAAGGTGCCTTCGAAACTTCAAAGCTTCGAAGTTTCCATGTTTTGAAAAATACATTAAAAATTTGAATTTTCTTAATTAGATTGTTTTATTGATTATCTTTCTTTATTTACACATGTATCCAGGTTAATTATTAATTTGTATCATTTCAAGTTATAATACTTTCAAATTTTTTAGGAATAATTTCGTATATATATTAAACTGAGTCGACAAGGCACACAGGGGATA
>NW_012082380.1:0-438 GCF_000956235.1 Wasmannia auropunctata
TGTCGATCTTTCAAAACTTGTACCGTCTGTTGCACGAAACGTTTGTTGGCGACATCGCTATCATCTACTGGCACTGCTACACGTCGAATCTTGCGTGACTTTGCATCAAAGTCAGATGCAACTATGCAAAGAGCGTTATCGCGCACGTAATTTCTGAGTAGACCACTCAACTGGTAATACGAACTTGTTCCGCCTATACCGAGCGACGTCCCAAACTTGTTGATCGGCATTTCGATGTTGACTAAATGATTCGTACTGTGTTGTTCAATTTATAATAATACCCGCTTCGCGAAGTTCCTCGATAATCGACAGCATATACGTTGTCGTGCGACAATGTGACCAGCTTAGGCGCGAGGCCTCGAGCAATCGGAGACGATCTACAAGCTCGTTTGGGATCGTCCCAATGAATGTATTCAATCTTGCTATCATTCACTGTCA
>NW_012082381.1:0-393 GCF_000956235.1 Wasmannia auropunctata
CGAACTCCCGGACGCCCAAGGAGTCCGGTTGACCGACTCCCCCGCACGCCCGGTCACTCACCGTCCGCACCGGCTCCGGCGGCTAAACGCAACCGGCCCTCGGAGTCCTCCGGGCGAGGAGGTGCTGCGTCGCATCACGCAGGCATCCCCGGACCGTACAAGGCTGCGATCGGTCGTGAGCATTCCGCTCCAGCCGCTTCCGCCGCCGGCCCTTCGTCCAGGACCGGACGAAGGCCCTGTTCGAGCTTTTGGGGAAAGAGAACAGGCGGCGCTAAACTTCGCACCTTTCGGCGCGGGCACCTTCGGGTGCCACCCGACTTACTTCCTACCTCCTCCCGGAGTCAATCCATCTTAACCAAGTATCTACACTGACATTCCTACCCTTGTACATAA
>NW_012082382.1:0-597 GCF_000956235.1 Wasmannia auropunctata
TTTTGATTTCTGGATTAGAAATTTGAATTACGAATCCGGAGTTGCATCGTGGTGGAATGACCACGGTTTCCTTTTCTTTAAATGGAAAAACGTGATTGTGCCAAGTGATATTATTGCTAGCATAATTTATGCAAGCGTTATGTTCAGTGAAAAAGGAAGTACCCAATATGCCTTGTTGTGTTATTGGGAAATCGTTCGGTACAACGTGAAAAATTACCGGGGTTTGGTAAATGTACACCTTTATTGACCCCAAGGTGTTGACGGCGTTTTCCGTGATGCCGGTAAGTTGTAAAATTTCTTGTTTGTTAACTCGTGTTTGGCTTGTTACGCATTCCTGTTTTATTATGTTAGGTTGTGCTCCGGTGTCGAGCATAAAGGTTGATCCGTAGAAGGATAATGAGTCGAGCTCGACGGAGGGTACATCTCCGCTGGCGGCTCGGAGGACATGGATTGGCTTGGGGAGAAGCCGACCGAAAGAACGGGACGAGCGGTTGCTAAGCCTCGGGATGTCCCTTTGGCCGAGGCTTCCGGCGGGTTTCCCTGGCGACTCGCTCCCCCCTTGACGAGGAAGGCACCCCAGAGTTTCCATTATTATTA
>NW_012082383.1:0-399 GCF_000956235.1 Wasmannia auropunctata
TCCGTAACTCGTGATACAACTGTCGCGAAAAGTTTTCGAAAAATATCGGCCAGCAATAAGACGTCCGTTTTTAGGTATAAGTCGCTATACTCTCCGAGCGTTTGAATTGAGAACTGCTGCCATACGTTGACCGTGTGCTCGTAGTCGCTCTCGGATACAGTGTTGTCCGTCAACGAACTATAAAACGATTCGCGTGGTGGTAAATTCGTATCCTCCAACTTTTCAAAGCAGTCAATGTACTCGTACGGAAACACACCTTTTCACCTCAGTAAATCGAAATGGTCAGCTGATAAATTACAAAATTCGCGTTGCATTATCCGTAGTTATCTTTCGCGAGATATGATGCCAATTTTTCGAGACTTGAAACTGAGAAATTTGTATGAGTCAATGAATCGTAAT
>NW_012082384.1:0-347 GCF_000956235.1 Wasmannia auropunctata
TCGTTGAACAAGTGCCTACTGTTGCTGCTGCTGCGACGAGACGCGTCACAACATCGACTACTCGCCATCGCGAGACGGACAACGTACCACCACCACCACCACTGGCGACCGATCTTGTCAAAGTATTGCGCCGGCGCGGCGTTAGCCTCATTCCGCGCGCCGCCGCAGGCGACAGGTCGCAGAGAAGCGCCGAGACAGAGCTGAAGAAAACGCCGCGTCGTCGCAATATACTAATACCACAGCGACGACTGGTCAACCGAGTGAAACGGTCCACCGCAACTGTAAACCTCCCGCGCGTCACGCGATCCGTCAGTCGCGCGTTGCAGCGAGACAGCATTCGCGTCGAC
>NW_012082385.1:0-385 GCF_000956235.1 Wasmannia auropunctata
TCGAGTAAAAGATCTAATTCTGTGAACAGGTATTAATCCGAAGTATATCATTCATAATTCACTCAAAGAGAATTTCTCTGTCACGTATCCTATTCTTATGATTTTTTTATTGGGCTCATAACAGTTATAAACCATCTATTAGACAAATCCATATTACAGATAAGATATTATTATCCAAAAGAATTATTTTTTATATTGATTTTGATATATTACATTATAATTATAATTCTTTTAGTAGAAAGATGAAAAGCCAGATCCATCTACATTGCCTCCTTTATCTATATCTTTCTGTTACACAATTTCTGTTATGAGCAAAAAAAGCACGAGAATGGGATAATATGCGACGGAGCGATTCTCATAGAGTAAAACACATCCTCCCCGAATA
>NW_012082386.1:0-405 GCF_000956235.1 Wasmannia auropunctata
GAATGTATCCTGCGACCCATTTATCAAGCTGTGGGGGAACTATGAATGCTACCCCCTTGCTGCTTCCATCTCCTCCTGAGTGGTATATCGTACTATCGGAACTGGACGTGAAGTGGCCAGTCTCTTGCCAGTGGGTTTCACTTAGTCCCAGCAGATGAATGTTATTCCTTAGCATCTCCTCCTCCACTATTTGGAGCTTTCCCTCTTTTCTGAGGCCTCGTACATTCCATGTTCCGATACGCCGAGGACGTCTTATTAAAGTTCCTTTGGCACCAGTCGCATAGTTTTCGTGTGCGGCCTGGTACGCCGCGCGCACATGGCCGGTCGCACATTTCACACTGCCTAGCCCGGTTAGGCAGCGCCGGTGGTTAGCCGGATCGCCCGACTGTCCATTCACTTCGTATT
>NW_012082387.1:0-714 GCF_000956235.1 Wasmannia auropunctata
TGTTGCTCCTTTCGGAAAGAGGCTTCGAGCGCAGCTTGTCGCTGTTGCTGCTCCGTTTCGAACGCAGCCTGCCGTTGTTGTTGTAGCGTGCGTTCCTCCCTTATCTCACGAAGTTCTTCCAAGGTTGCACGCAATACTTCTGCGAGGCTCGATGTCTCCAATCCTTCGGGCGTCCGTACGCAAGATCTTTTTCTTGTTGTAGCCGTTATTATCACAGCGTAACGTGCGGACGAGCCCCCAAAATGTTACGCCCGGGGCGGTAAAACTCGCGTTCGCGCACTCGAACGTGTGTTACCCGCGTTTCCGCACTCGCGCACGCGCACGCGTACCGGATCACCGCGGAGAAATAAAGGGAACACCAACTTAAGAAATGACAAACTCTTTAATGCAAGAGAACGTAGCGAAATACAGAAAGGGGTCAGAGCACGTCCGAACGGGTCGACGGCTCGTCTCCAAATCTCATGGCATCCGTTTGACAACCAAGAATCTCGTTGTCTAGGAAACAAGTAAATCTTGCCGCTCAGCTCGACCAGCTCGCTCAATTTGCAACGGCGCGGGCGTAACAATACTGTATGATCTAAAAGCTGTCGTAACCATTCTCGACCCATTAAAGGCTTCCTATTAACATTTGTAAGATAGATATTTAACGTGCGCTGTACATTTCTGTATTTAACCTTGACTTCGATATAACCTACGGTATGTAATGTATTTTTA
>NW_012082388.1:0-364 GCF_000956235.1 Wasmannia auropunctata
TTATTTTACGTTACCAGGTTTCACGTGGGATGCAATGCTGAAGCATATACTTATAAAGTTTGAACTTCTCACGGATATTGATATGGTCATGTTCATCGAGCGCGGTATACGTGGCGGCCTTAGCCAATGTTCCGGCAGATACGCGCGGGCCAACAACAAATACATGTCATCGCACGACCCATCGAAACCATCGTCGTATCTCATGTACTACGATGTAAATAATCTGTACGGTTGGGCAATGTGTCAACCATTGCCCTATGCAGATTTTCGATGGGTCAGCGACATAACAATTTTAATGTTATGAATATCGCGTTGGATTCGCCAATAGGCTATATTCTCGAGGACTGAGTCGACAAGGCACACA
>NW_012082389.1:0-482 GCF_000956235.1 Wasmannia auropunctata
CCCATGATTAAAAACATCTTTGCGAAGATCTATTCCTACTCTGTCAAATGTCTGTCCTTGTGACTTGTTAATTGTCATTGCAAAAGCTAATTTTATCGGAAACTGTCTTTTTTTAAAAGTAAAGGGATATACATTTTCGCAATACAATGTTATACGGTTTAAAAATACGACATCTCCTACTTTATCACCTGTTAAGATTTTGCATTTTAATAAATGATCATCAAGCTCTATAATCATTAATCTTGTGCCATTGCAAAGACCTTCATTAATACTGAGATTTCTAATTTCTAATCAACATAATAATACAATTTTTTCTTAATGTAATTCATAAGGAGGAAGAGATGGCGGAGACAAAGTATTTAAATATTCTGGAAATAAAGTTTCACTAATGTCACCATTATCATCGCAATTTTCAGTACTGTCTATACTTGTATAAATTCGTTCTTCATAAGTATCTAATAATTCAACAACTCGTTTATTAA
>NW_012082390.1:0-414 GCF_000956235.1 Wasmannia auropunctata
GTGTGCTCTTCCGATCTATTGAACTTCACAATCCACATTTTAATGGTCCATTCGCCAATGATTTAAATTCACATTTAAATTTCCATACATGCAATCAATTCAGTAAAGTTACGTTTAAAAACTGTACATTAAAAACAAAAGAACCTGATAATTGCTGTTGTTTAATTAATGGAACTATAGTAGTTATTAAGAATTTCATTTCGAATAATGAAGGTACTTTTTAATTGGACAGAAATTTAAGTCATTCACTGATTTTTATTCTGAACCCTGCAAATCATCTAAATTGGGCATTTATTTAGTCAACGATCTCGGAAACTTGCAAACATGGAATTTAGAGCAAATTGCATATAAATGTTTAAAATTAAATTATAAAAATCAGTATGTTGTGTTTCCTCTTTTACACTTAAAATAATA
>NW_012082391.1:0-371 GCF_000956235.1 Wasmannia auropunctata
TGAGAGCGGTCATGTCCGCGATTTAGCTGCGATGACGATTGAGCTGGTTTCAGCGCCTCTGGAAAGTGGACATTAAACTATCAACTAGAGAGACCAATGAGAAGCACGCGTTGGACGGAAAGCGTGCTTCTCATTGGTCTCTCTAGTTGGTAGTTCAATGTCCACTTTCCAGAGGCGCTGAAACCAGCTCAATCGTCTTCGCAGCTAAATCGCGGACATGACTGCTCTCAGGATCCTCTCTGGTTCCTGGTGGAGCCTTTGACTATATAATCATGGATCGCTGACGCCAACTTCACGTTGGTAGCCAATGAGACCCTCAACCAGAGTCAAGCCATACGATATCCAATTTTGATTGGTCTTCAAGATTGGAT
>NW_012082392.1:0-408 GCF_000956235.1 Wasmannia auropunctata
TATTTGATGAAATCATATCACTATAGTGAAACCAAGTTCCTAATGTCGCCTAAAGATCTGTAATATTCTTGTGATTCTCGCTAGTTTTCAAGATTAACTTCTATTCTAGCCTAGTATTATATTATACAAGATGAATCTTAATGATTGTGTCAACTTTTTACAGAAGAAATGAATTATAAATTGTAACTATATTTCACTAAATAAGTCCATAATAGTCCGTATTAATTAATAAGACAAAGGATTCCCAGAAATTCTAACAATTTAGAAAGTATAGGCTTATGGGAATCAGCGCGGTAATTGGTGCGCAATGATAATTTAAGTGAATATCACTATTTATTTCATGTAAATCAATTTATTGCCAAACGTTTCGGCCATAATTCTGGACATCCTCAGTGGTGTAACTTAGTT
>NW_012082393.1:0-373 GCF_000956235.1 Wasmannia auropunctata
AATAATTTTTTTATTTAAAGATATATATTTTTTTTATTTTTTTGAAAATCAAATAAATTTAAATTTATTAATTATTCTTTTAATTTTATTCTTAATTTCATTTTTTAATTTCATTATTCTTTTAATTTATTATATATATATATATATATATATATATATATATAAGGATGTCCAAAGGCAGTTTTGACGACAGTTTTTGTACCCTATATACATATGTGCGTTTGCACCTAAAAAGTACGATACATAAGCCGTTTCATATACTTCTTTGTAGTTTTTAAATTAAATAGAATTAAATACAAAGTGGTAGTTTCGACGACATCATATATCTATTGGCAGTTTCGAAAGCAGTGTATATAAAAAATATACGTAAAGG
>NW_012082394.1:0-339 GCF_000956235.1 Wasmannia auropunctata
TCATAAATCACAAGTAAAACATTAAAGCATGTATTGCTTTAACTCGACACATCGTTAGAAAATTATTTTTTATTTCTACAATAGATATTAGCTATGTGATATGCGGGTTTTATTTGATTTGATTCATTATTTTATCTAATTTTATACATATATTCATTTTATTTTACTTCATTGATAAAATGAATCGTATATCATCATTAGTTGTAAGACCATGAGAGAAACAAAAGAGCTATGACAGGGACGAGAGAGCCGTGAAAAAAACAAGAAGCTAGAGATAAGAAAGCCGTGGGAGAAACAAGAAAGTTATGAGAACTGAGTCGACAAGGCACACAGGGGATA
>NW_012082395.1:0-441 GCF_000956235.1 Wasmannia auropunctata
TGCTGCTTTTCGAGACTTTTCTTTTTCGGCATGTTCGAGTCTTTTCTATTCAGCGCGATGATGCGTTTCTTGAATCGACTTTCGAAGCTCGTTAATCAGCATTTGCATATTATTTTGAAGCGCGGTAATCTTTCTCTCGATTTCGTCCTGTCGATCTTTCAAAACTTGTATCGTCTGTTGCACAAAACGTTTGTTGGCGACATCGCTATCATCTACTGGCAGTGCTACACGTCGAATCTTGCGTGACCTTGCGTCAAAGTCAGATGCAACTATGCAAAGAGCGTTATCGCGCACGTAATTTCTGAGTAGACCACTCAACTGGTAGTACGAACTTGTTCCGCCTATACCGAGCGACGTCCCAAACTTGTTGATCGGCATTTCGATGTTGACTAAATGATTCGTACTGTGTCGTTACTGAGTCGACAAGGCACACAGGGGATA
>NW_012082396.1:0-421 GCF_000956235.1 Wasmannia auropunctata
TATGTCTCGCTGCATCGAAAACGTGTTAAAAAATGCAATTCAACAATTTGATCAGCTGTCACATAATACTTTTGTGTAATATAAGATTTTCTTCGGAAACAATTAAAATAACGGTGAGATCATTGTGTTAAAAATGCAATTAAGCATTTTGCATAAGCGCCGATGTATGGCGGCTGTCACATAATACTTTTGTGTAATACATGATTTTACATGGACAATCAAAATATCGATGAGATCACCGAACGTGTTAAAAATACATTTTAGCATTTTTGTACAAGCGCCGATGTATGGCAGCTGTGATACATTAGATTCGCGTAATATAATATTCTTTCAATCAAATGTCTCGCGGTCATCGAACATATGTTAAAAAATGCAATTAACCATTTTGATCAAGCGCCAATGCATGGCAGCGAGATCACGT
>NW_012082397.1:0-435 GCF_000956235.1 Wasmannia auropunctata
TTTTGTCACGTCAAGGATTATCGCGCCGCTGAGGTATCGGCCTTGAAATTATCAAATTATTTTTCGTTTTCATTCTTTTCTTTTGTTATCCTCGCACTGTATTATTTCTTTGGCTACTGCTTTTTACCGCTCTGCCACGCGGGGAATAAACGGTAGCATTATTATAATTCTACATACTGTGTCTGAATTCTTTCGCCCGGCCGGTGCCATCCCGCCGCCCGTCCGCCCTTAGTTCCGCCCTGCCCCTCTACCGTTAGGTAGAGCCGGCCGGCCCTCGCGCGATCGACCTCGGGGAGCAGCGTCCGGTTGTGAATCTCGGTTAGCGTCGTGGGTAATCACTTTTGCTATCGCGCTATTACTGAAAATTCGCGTTTTGCGAGTGACGTGCCGCCGAGCACGTCTGGCGCCCAATTTTCGTGTCGCTGCCCCTTGTCG
>NW_012082398.1:0-462 GCF_000956235.1 Wasmannia auropunctata
TCGATATAGGAAACTCGACTTATTTTCTCAGGTTTTCTCGCTTTGATCCACCATGTACATAAAATGAAGGGATATTTTTACATATGTGTGAGCGCGAAAGTAAAATGTGAATTGCATATGAATGTGAAATTTATATCTCGTAAATTCCTTGGATCGTAAATTTATATAGTACACGTTTAAATAATTTTTCACTTTCTTAAACGCCACCAACGGATACATTCTGCATTTTATTAATCACAATTGTATACAGAGAATAAATAATACTATTATTAAGAAAATAATTTCTGCGGGAATCTGCATTTTCTATTTTCTTTCGTATTTTCTTTTCTTACGTATAATTTCTTTATGCATCGTTATATAATATTCATTAGTTTTAAAAATTATTTGCCGGTTGAACATAATTTGATTTATATATGTTCTGATATGTATGATTAGCTATACAAAAAATTGGAATCCGAACGA
>NW_012082399.1:0-333 GCF_000956235.1 Wasmannia auropunctata
TGTAACGATGGTAACGACTGTAACGACTGTAAAAGATCTGTAACGATGGTAACGACTGTAACGACTGTAAAAGATCTATAACGATGGTAACGACTGTAAAAGATCTGTAACGACCGTAATGACAGTAAGAGATCTGTAACGAATGTAACGATCGTAACGACTGTAAGAGATTTGTGACGACAGTAACGACTGTTAAAGCGAGCTCTAAGAGTCCGAACAAATCTATAGTATGTGTACACACTATTTCAGAAACCAGAGATCCCAGTAACGAAGTGGTAAAGGACAAACGAGGGACACCCTGCAACTCTCAGCAACGACGATTTGAGTGAAAAA
>NW_012082400.1:0-369 GCF_000956235.1 Wasmannia auropunctata
TTTTTGCTGTCTTTACCTCAGCCGAGCGTACGAATTACCACAAATTGCATTCTAAGCGATAATTGTTTTTCTACGCTTCCAATCGTAGCTCATAAGGTTTTGTATTATTTGTGCAAGTAATCCGATGCGCGCGAATTACTTTTTTTGTACATATGAGCTACAGAACTTTTGTACCAATGAAATGTTTATGTCAGGTGAGAGCCCAGACAGCACAGGATATCCTATGGACATCCGTTTTATGTCCATTTCTGGTCGGGACATCCATGAGCCTTACAAGCTGTCCATAGGATATACATTTGTGGACACTATAAGGATATCCCCAAAAGGATAAGTTTGTATGTCCATAGGCTATCCTCATTTGTACATACG
>NW_012082401.1:0-387 GCF_000956235.1 Wasmannia auropunctata
CAACATTTTGTATTAATGTTAACTTTGTCAGTTACATATTAAAAAATGTTTACGTTGAATATTTTATATATTCAAGTATTAATTTAATAAAATATATGATTATATTATTTGAATATTTTGTGTGAAATTGAGTCAATTTATAGTATTAAAATATTTTTTAATGTTAAAGTAACATAATTTATTATATATTTTAAAACGTAAATTCTAAAATAAATTACAAAACATTTTCATTCTGTAGAAATTTCCAAAGAACAGTAATGGCGATGTTGCGGCAACATGGCCAAATGTTGCAACGTTTGCAACAACAGCAGCAACAGCCGCAACAACAATTGCAACAGCAGCCGCCAACGTAATAACTTCGTATAGACTGAGTCGACAAGGCACACA
>NW_012082402.1:0-515 GCF_000956235.1 Wasmannia auropunctata
TTTTGCGATATAAGTTTATTTTACAACACATTATCCTTGTGTATCCATGAATTGTGTGAATCATCCAATCCCAACCATTTCACGCATACCTCATTCCCTCTTTTGCGCAAAACTTTTTCAACGAGGTACACGTCGGGATTAGCAACGCGATGCAGTTCGTATTCATAGAATCCTCCGGCTATGGGTTTTCCACGAGAATCCTCCAAAAGATACGTTGCGGGATTAGTTTTCTGCACCTTGATGATTTTAAACACTTCCGTGGTCCAGTTTGGTGTGTAACCCTTGTCAAAAATTGTCTTGAATTTACTGACGCGTACCGAGTCACCCACTTTGAATCGTGCGGGTGCGGCGATCTTTACATGGTTATACACCGTGATTAAGAGCTTGTTGGCGATTGTGGGAGTGACGTCGATGGGTCGCATACCGATAGTTCGATGCTTTCGCGCGATGTATTCAGACATGAGACGCGGTAGCAAATCGATCCATCTATAGTTTCCATTGTATGTAAACTGCTT
>NW_012082403.1:0-454 GCF_000956235.1 Wasmannia auropunctata
AGACCATCTTACTACAATAGACGATGTAATTACGAAAGAATTTATACAATAATTATGCCAGCATTCCGAATTCGAATTAATCGATTAATTGGTACTGTCACATAAGTGTTTCTTTTCTTTTCAAATATTAACATATATATTATTTTAAATAAATATATAATTCAAATAATTTAGAGAAGAGAAATATATAATTGTTATTTAAAAAAAATTATGGTTTCTTAATTCTTTCCTTCCCCCGTTTATCCAATATCATCACAGGTTTTTATAAACTTGTTAAAGATAACATTTTAAAACAGTTACTAGATAATACTAATACTAGATAACAATAAACTCTAAATTTCTTACAAAAACTTTTTCTAACAAAAAATTTGTTTTTGAAAAGAACGACCTGAACGGAAAGTCCAGCATGATCACGCGGCAACGTAATAACTTCGTATAGCATACAACTGAGTCG
>NW_012082404.1:0-301 GCF_000956235.1 Wasmannia auropunctata
TCGGACCTACCCCTTCTTATGCAGCTCGACGAGAGGAACAGGAAAGGTCCTCTTCGCCATGCCTCTATCTCTCGTCCTTTCGCCTGTAGAGGTCGTTTTTGACTTTTCAGAAACTTTCAAAAACTCCCACGACTAAACGGTTGCAGATAGAGCCATGGTGAAGAGGACCTTTTTTGTTCCTCTCGACGAGTTCTATAAGGGAAAAATACCAAACCTAGAAAATCCAAAAAAAACCTTTTTTTGGAACATAAAAAGTTCTGTAACTTTTAAACGGCAACAGATACAAGGTTGGCGCATAGCA
>NW_012082405.1:0-401 GCF_000956235.1 Wasmannia auropunctata
TGCGAGAGAGATTACCCATATGGCCCCTATACATCATATGAGTAAGAGAGAGAAAGGCTATGGCCCGCTTGGTTAAGCATAGGCCCTATCCTCTATACGAGTGCAAGCGAGAGCACATGAGAGCGAAAGAGACCGACATAGCATATTATACGTTATAATATGTTCGCAATGATATTCATTTAAGAGGCTTATAAACGGCTCAAGGCCTTTATGCAAGTCGATCTATATCAGTCTCAGGAATGCGGCCGCATCCGGCTGACAGGCTCAAGCCTGCACGCGACAAATAATATAATAATTAATACGAACGTGATACCTTGTGCGAGTGCGAAAGAGTGAGACATATACGTAGTGTGTGCGTGCGAGAGAGAGCACTCAATGCATCTCTTAGCAAGGGCATATCC
>NW_012082406.1:0-416 GCF_000956235.1 Wasmannia auropunctata
TGAAGAGCTAGAAGTCAATGGATCATCTTCATCCTTACTGTCCTTACTGGCATTTACTTCTTTATCCAAGGTTTTCATTATTAACGGATGTTTACTTTTCAAATGGTTCCATAAAGGCTTAGTTGAGAATAATTTAGGCGATTTTCCTCTTACAATTTGATTTTGTGACAGATTCGCAAAGAAAACATTCAGCTTTTTTTTCATCATCATTACATATTTTAAAAAATTTCCATACGTTGGATTTTCCTTGTGCCATTTTATAATTCGTTATTTATTCGTAATTTTATTCGCAATCGATCACAAAATTTACGATGTTCTTTCACAATATGTATTTACTATTTAGACTATTTAGTATTTATTTCTATTTACACGATGCAGCTTACAGCAAAGTCTTTTAACGTAATAACTTCGTATAG
>NW_012082407.1:0-642 GCF_000956235.1 Wasmannia auropunctata
CCTCGATAGGAAAATTTAAAATCCTACGCACGCTATCCCGTATGTCCGGTAATGCTTTCGCGGCTCTATTTAATTCGGGTACGGTGCTTATAAATTTTACACGGTTCCGAAAAGGCCACGTACGCTCCGGCGACGAATGTCGGTGATAATATCGATCGCTTGACATACGCAGATATCGACTTAATATATACGGACTTACAATACGGCGCTCGCTCGCATGGTGGCTTGTTTTCGCTGTCCGGCTGGTCGGCTGGTCCTTATCGGCGCTCGGCTCGGCTCAGGTTACGGCAGCGGTATCGGCCTTCAGTTCTGCGATGCGGTGTCAGTGTTGTCGGTGGTCAGGTCCGTGGCACCTCTAAAGCTGCTACGGCGTTGTCCACTCGTGAAATTGGCAGTAGATGTTCCGGATCTCTCCTCCAGTGTATTTTTGTGCGACGCGGGAGTTCGTGCAATTCTTTGCGCGTCTTAATTCCGTCCGTTTTTCTTTCGCCTTTTGCAATACCGGCTTCTAATGTGCTACGGCTTGCTTTCAATCGGCGTATACGGCGGATCAGCGGCAATATATGTCACGCTGATTATGCTTTGTCTATGGTCGTGCCAGTAGACAGGTTTTTTAGTATCTGTTTCAAACTTACAGATTTT
>NW_012082408.1:0-450 GCF_000956235.1 Wasmannia auropunctata
TTTCTCCGGGCATAGAAATCCATCGCGCGTCATAATATATTTTATTCCACTGGCTTCCATTCTTTGTAAATCGATAACCCACTAACGAGCGATTAAATGCTGTCATCATCTTGATCCACAACACATCAGTGGGCGTCACTAAATCCTATCTCTCTCCGAAAACGATACGTCGACAAATTCCATCGCGTGTAATCATTCCTCAGATCACAAGCCGGAATGGGACTCGATGGCAAAACTTCATAGCAAAAGAAGTCGTTTTCTTCGTTCGATTCTGCTAAAAACTTGTAGTCGACATCAGTACTGGTCCAACTACTTCCGGGACAATTTCTCAATTTTTTAAATTTTATAATGGGATCCATACGATGACTGATACACACCATCTACCTTACGATGACTTTATACGCATCATCGACAGACTCCCCCCCAACGATTCTCCCAAAGCGTCGTCAT
>NW_012082409.1:0-396 GCF_000956235.1 Wasmannia auropunctata
TCTGTCCTCTCTTCGCGTTTCTTTGACTGATATAACATTGAGACAGGAGTTATGCCGATAAAAGATCTGTACGTTCCTTTGTGGCATGATAACTATAAAAATGAAGTAGAAGTGTAACAGGAACGAAAGACATTAACTCGGTTGCTGCAGGAAGCTTGATATAATGATGCGGGGGGGGAAAAGCGGAGGGTTTCATATAGAGTATCGAGGACGGATGCGCGTTTCAATCCATGCACAGCGGTCAGTTCGGCAGGATTACAAGCCACAAGCGCTTCATTTCTCTGATATCTTGCCACATTAGAAGCAAATGAGGTCGCAATGCTACGTCGAACGTAAACTCGCTGCATACGTAATAACTTCGTATAGCAACTGAGTCGACAAGGCACACAGGGGATA
>NW_012082410.1:0-575 GCF_000956235.1 Wasmannia auropunctata
ACAATAAGAGGATCCGACTCCGACGGGGAACGGGATTACACTTGTATTCAATAACTCCGACACTCTGTTATTCTTTTAAAATATAACCACTTTTTATTTCACCTTAATTTCACAGACTTTATTTTGTTTAACACCTTCACCTTAACTATTATAGACAGAATAACTTTCACGACACGAACGTCGTGCTCGAACGTGAATATGACGGACTTAAGGACTGACCGCCCGCGGCTTGTCGTTGCGCGTACTTATTGCTACGCGTTGCCGCGTCAGCGCTCAGCATTTCGATAATTGCATTGCGCGTTCTCGGTACGTCGCGGTCAACGTCCTTTGATTTATTGTAATTTTTTAATACAACGATATTGCTTATTTTACGCCGAATGCCTAGCCGGCTCGAAAGCTTATTAATTGATTCTTAAAATGCTGATTGTTGCGAGGGCATCGGCCTCGCGACATATGTTATATTTAATGTAATATGTACAAATCATAAGTAATTACAAAATATGATGCATATAGTTGTCACAAAAATATGTATACTGCAATTTACGTTATGTATACTGCTTATAATATAATTTTGA
>NW_012082410.1:3418-4034 GCF_000956235.1 Wasmannia auropunctata
GTTCAGAGATGCAATAAAAATGAGAAAGAATGTAAAGCACAAATCACACTTTTATTTCTAATTTACACTATATACAGTTTCGCCTCTCGGCCGCGAGATCTTTGCACAAGCGAGCGACTTGAACAACGGGCGCGGCGCGACGATCTTGAAGCGAGCGACTTCGCGGGCTCTGCTAGCGACAGAGACTTTTCCGTTTCTGGAAATCTGCGAGCGACAGATTTTGGCGCGTATCGTTTCGGTCGTGTGTTCCGCAAGCGACGGAACCCTCGATAATATTCTTTTGCACGAATCTAAAGGAAGATTGAAGCTGTGAACTCGTGGAGCGGTGCGAGAAGACAGAACCCCGTTGCCGGTTTGCACCCTCCTTTTATACTCTCTCGACTCTAGAATGTTCTCGAAACTCCTCTATGGGGAAGTGACGTATGGAGAGAAACATTCCAGAGTCGTGAGAGCAGTCGGATGATTTTTTAGTTCAACAACAACAGTTGTTGACCAGATTCCAAGATGACAATCGAATTCTCCCCATATGGCGCCGGGAGACGTTTGGCAGTAGAGATTCGCCCCGTGGTTCGCGCGGAAGCCGCTGGGCGGCGCGCGCGAAACACGGTGCAATTAA
>NW_012082411.1:0-342 GCF_000956235.1 Wasmannia auropunctata
TAACCTGATGTTCATGACGTTGAAATTTGTTACGTTGGTGACTCATTGAAAATCTACGTATGAAAATGGTAAAAAAAAATGAAAGAAATAAATTTGTATTAGAATCGCTTCGTATAATTGAAATATGTCTTACTTTTATATCTCACCATTTTTTTAGCGTCACGAGGTATACAGCTTTTCTCAGAATACGTATGTGTTGTCTCTTATTGTAAAATTATGTAAGGTAATATTGACTATTATTCTGCGATTGCGGTGTGTGTGTGTGTGTGATTTCACCGACTTGTTTACTATTAATGAAAAGTAATGAGTGCTTGGAAAATTGCGGTTGCGGTAGACATATGT
>NW_012082412.1:0-394 GCF_000956235.1 Wasmannia auropunctata
AATTGAGAAATTGTCCCGGAAGTAGTTGGCCAAGTACTGATGACTACAAGTCTTTAGCAGAATCGAACGAAGAAAACAACTTCTTTTGCTATGAAGTTTTGCCATCAAGTCCCATTCCTGCTTGTGATCTGAGGAATGATTACACGCGATGGAATTTGTCGACGATCGTTTTCGGAGAGAGCTGGGATTAGTGACGCCCACTGATGTGTTGTGGATCAAGATGATGACAGCATTTAATCGCTTGTTAGTGGGTTATCGATTTACGAAGAATGGAAGCCAGTGGAATAAAATATATTACGCGCGATGGATTCCTATGCCCGGAGAAACAATAGGAGAGTTTGTTTAAAAAATAAAGAGGAAGACTTCCTTTGCTATGAAGTTTTGCCATCGAGTC
>NW_012082413.1:0-524 GCF_000956235.1 Wasmannia auropunctata
ACTTGTGGGAGGTGATAGAGGGGGTCGTCCTCTGTCGATAAAAACTCCCAATTCAATTTCAAATCTCTGCTAACCCCAACAAATCTTGACTATAAAAATAAAATAAAAAAAAATTCTAAAAATTCCCGGACCTACCCCTTCTTATGTAGCTCGACGAGAGGAACAGGAAAGGTCCTCTTCGCCATGCCTCTATCTCTCGTCCTTTCGCCTGTAGAGGTCGTTTTTGACTTTTCAGAAACTTTCAAAAACTCCCACAACTAAACGGTTGCAGATAGAGCCATGGTGAAGAGGACCTTTTTTGTTCCTCTCGACGAGTTCTATAAGGGAAAAATACCAAACCTAAAAAAATCCAAAAAAAACCTTTTTTTGGAACATAAAAAGTCCTGTAACTTTTAAACGGCAACAGATACAAGGTTGGCGCATAGGACCTTTTTTGTAGGGCTCGTCGAGATCTATGAGAAACCACCTTTGGATATTTCAAAATACGAAGTTATCGACTGAGTCGACAAGGCACACAGGGGATA
>NW_012082414.1:0-365 GCF_000956235.1 Wasmannia auropunctata
AAGCTGCGTCGTTTAATTTGACCCGGAGTAGAGTTTCGCGAGCCACAAAAAATTTGTTACATTACACCTCAAGCTATGTATAAATATTTAACGTTGTACACACACACACACACGCGCGCGCGCGTCGCCTAATCGAATCGGACTCCCCAAGTCCATCTTAAAAATATGCGCGCGATATTAGTAAATAAGAATTCTTGTGCGTAAATTGTAATATATAATATTGTACAGCGTAAAGAAAATTCGACCCCTCATTTTCTTTTTCAAAGGGGGAGGATGTTGTAAGTCTCGCTTCGACGTACTTACAACGCCACACTTAGAAATAAGCAGGTCACTGTTGACTGAGTCGACAAGGCACACAGGGGATA
>NW_012082415.1:0-367 GCF_000956235.1 Wasmannia auropunctata
TATTTTATTTAGTTATGTTATGTGATTTCTACTAAAATCAAAATAGATAAGTGAAAAGTTATGCACATTAAAGTTTTTTTTGATAAAAAAGTACAAACTGTCATTTCTGTATTATATATAAGCAATGTATATATAAGCTTGTATATAAGCAATGAAACGGTAGATTTTAGATCACTTACTTTTCTTTTATATGGAATCAAATTTTAATTAATATTATGTTGCGCACAACGTATTACGCGAATGTTCGAATAAATGTTGAGTTCATATAATAGTATGTTTATTTAAAATGTTCAATTATGCAATACAGAAGAAATCTGCCATTTAGCTGTTATATATGGACCTGAAAGCTACCTTTTCAACAGAAACT
>NW_012082416.1:0-446 GCF_000956235.1 Wasmannia auropunctata
GAAGAAAAATGAATAAAACATGTGTTTTACAAATTTCGAATTTTGTATTATTTTCATAGACATGTACAATAAAAGTTTAATTTTTTTCTAAGAATATAGTTTATACAAAGAAATAATAAGTTTTACAAAATTATAAAAATACATCTTTGTGTATATATATTGTTACGCCCGGGAGTCGTTCTCGCGCACTCGCGTTCGCGTTCGCGTTCGCGTTCCGACGCTTTCGCGGAAATAAGGGGACTCGCTTACAAAATGAATAAACTCTTTAATGAACACAACAACGCACGTAATACAAGAAACACAGAGTAGGTCAGAGCACGTCCGTTCGCAATGACAGCTCAGCTCTCTCTCTAATGGCGTCCGTTTGACAGCCGACAGTCCGTCGTCCAGGAAACAATCTCCTCTCGTCGACTCGTTCGTACATACGGGATGACGCGGACTTAGAC
>NW_012082417.1:0-453 GCF_000956235.1 Wasmannia auropunctata
TGTTCATAAGTACTTTCCCTTAATAAACCCCAAATATAGTCTCCCATCATATTTTCATTGTATTGGCCTTGATAACGTTGTTCGAAGTTCATGATGTCTTGATGGAAATGTTCTCCTTGCTTTTCTGAATAAGCCCCCATGTTATTTTTGAATTTATCTAAATGAGCATGCAGCATATGTACTTTTAAGGGGTAAGGCCACCATGGACGTACAAAATAAAGGCCAATTTTAGGAATCTTTTTCCAAGCGTATACTAAAACCGGTCAAAATTTAATATGAAGTACATTATTAGTTATTTTCGAAGGTACAAAAAAACATTATTTCAAAAGTTTTTCTACAAAATGGCGGCTCCAATGTCCGGGTTAGGCGATGATGCGATTATGTCGAGCCCCCTAAACGGGCGAACCGGCTGCTCCGACAGATTTGAGTCTGGAACAAAAAACTAAATTTTTT
>NW_012082418.1:0-558 GCF_000956235.1 Wasmannia auropunctata
TCGTAGCGACTTGTTTTTTCTCTCAAATTAAAGAGAAAGATTCCAACTTTATGACGCTGGAAACCGCATCCCCGGGAAAAATTTCAGCAAGTCCGTGCACTCGTTCAAACTTTGCAATTTTTAATGTGGCAAACATGCTCTCAGATTTAAAAGTTTACAGCAACAGGAGTGCATTAAATTAAAAATCGACTTACAGTATTTTAAAGTAGAGATTTCAAGCTTTCATTTGAAAAAAAGTTCATCATTTTACGATGATTTTTTGCGGAGTTACCATTAATCAAAGTTGACCAATTTTTGCTCAAAATTTTTCTATGCCATAATTTTTTTGAGCAGTGTATATTGAGACGCCGCAGTCCGCTGCAGCGGAGCAGCGTCCCGCCGCCGTCACAAGGCGCGGGTTCGCGCCCCTTTTTGCCGGACCGACGGCCGTGTCGTGAGAGCGAGACCGAGATCTCCGGGAGGCTCGAATTTGAATCGCGTATCGTTTGTTAATTTTATTTGGAACCTCTTATATGTACCGCGGCGCCTCACCGGACCAACGGAGCATGGGCCGAGGAG
>NW_012082419.1:0-459 GCF_000956235.1 Wasmannia auropunctata
AATAAAAGATGAGTTAGACTCTGTATACGGTGAAGCCTCCTCTTCATTTACAACGGTCAAACATTGGGTGGCCGAGTACAAACGTGGTCGTACGAGCATTTTAGACGAGGAACGTTCCGGGCGCCCGAAAATCGCTACAACTGACGAAATGATCGATTTTGTGCATCAAACTGTGATGGAAGATCGTCGATTGACTGTTAAGGATATTGCTGAGGCTTGTGGGATATCATCTGAACGGGTGCACAAGATTTAACATCAAGAATTGGATATGAGAAAATTTCCGCGCGCTGGGTGCCACGCTTGCTGACGATCGACCAAAAGCGCATACGGATGGACATGTCGCGCGAATGTCAAAATTGAACGAATTGAAGTTTGAATTGCTTCCGCACCCACCCTACTCGCCAGATCTAGCTCCCAGCGACTTTTTCCTGTTTCCAAATTTGGAAAAATTCTCGGGGG
>NW_012082420.1:0-811 GCF_000956235.1 Wasmannia auropunctata
ACGGGGAAGAGGGATACCGTGTTGAGGATGCGGGTATCGCGGGAAAGGGGAACCGCGCTCGCGTTCGCCGCCGCGTTGCCGCCGCCGCCGCCGCGTTCGCCGCCACCGCCGTTGCGCACGGGCCCCACCGTCCCACCCCGCGGTTTCACCGTCCCACCCATTATCGCTCCCGTTGCACACGTACGCGATAGAGAAGGAAGAGGAGAAGAATTAAACAAAATATTATTATAATTAAAAATAAAAAGTTTTTATTAAAAAATTAAAAAAATGTATATATATAATAAAGTTGGTGCAAATCTGGCTGCCCGTTGCCATCTGCAACAGATAAAGGAAAGAATGTTTTAAAAAATGCTTGAAAGAAGAATGAAGAAAGGATAGCTATGTAAAAAATACTTACCCTAGTTGTCGCAGGCAACTGCTCTCTCTCGCGAGCTCGCCTCCTCCCGCGAGCTCTCTTGCAAACTCCTCGCACCGCTGTCCCCCGACGTCTCGCGCGGGCCCTCCCGTGAACCCTCCCGCGGGTTCGCATCCTCCCGCATCCTCGCGCCCCATGACGCCTCCATCTGCGGGTTCACCCGCGGAGGCGTCCTCGCGCCGCTGTCATCGTCATCGTCCTCGTCATCATCGTCATCGTCGCTACTCAGAAGGTAGCTCTGAAAGAAAAAAATATCGTCTTTATCCTAGATAAAAAACATCGATGTTATCTGAGAGTAATTGCTTTTGTACTTACCAGGAATTGCCGACGCTCCTCGGCCTTCACCCTCTGACGTAGGTCCGCCATCCACATGTCATCCTTCTCGTCGCTATCCAA
>NW_012082420.1:3242-3712 GCF_000956235.1 Wasmannia auropunctata
CGTCGCGAAATCAAACGATATCTGCAACATTTGCGAAAAATAGACCACACCAATTAGTTTCGGCATATATATTGTAAAGATTTTGACACACCTCGTCAGTGGTGAGATTTAATGCGATCAAGTGATTGTGAAAATGTAACTCTTGTTATTGAACATCGAAGAAATGATACCACCCGATGATTACATGGAGGTAGAAGTAGCACATGAGGAAGATGACCAAGAATTGATGGAAATAGAAGATTTTTCAGATGACTCAAGTAACGATAGTGGTATGGACAACGAAGTGATCGAATTAGTAAGGCATGGATTATTGTACCCAGATGATGTGTATGATCTGCATATCACAGATGTAATGTGCATGCTTGAGTTCTATTATATAGACGAAGAAGACGAAAGCCTGAGAAGATACTGTTCCTCATGTGTCATTAGAGGAAATAATCAATTTTTCGTATCTTCGTTTCTTGCGAAGA
>NW_012082420.1:15964-16502 GCF_000956235.1 Wasmannia auropunctata
CGAGACGAAGCTCGCTCTAAGTCCGTATGATGATAAGCGATACATTGTGCCTGATTCTACCGATCATTCTACTCTGCCGTGGGGACATTATAAGATACCATTGTAAATGAAAACTCGTATATTTGTATTAAGACATATATAGTAAATTTTTATTAATCTCATATATTTTTAATAAACATAATGTTTTATGCATATAATGAAAAAACAATTTGTGATATAAATTTATTTTACAACACGTTATCCTTGTGTATCCATGAATAATGTGAATCGTCCAATCCCAACCATTTCACGTATTCCTCATTCCCTCTTTTGCGCAAAACTTTTTCAACGAGGTACACGTCGGGATTAGCAACACGATGTAGTTCGTATTCATAGAATCCTCCGGCTATGGGTTTTCCGCGAGAATCCTCCAAAAGATACGTTGCGGGATTAGTTTTCTGCACCTTGATGATTTTAAACACTTCCGTGGTCCAGTTTGGCGTGTAACCTTTCTCAAAAATTGTCTTGAATTTACTGACGCGTACCGAGTCACCCACTA
>NW_012082420.1:24121-24771 GCF_000956235.1 Wasmannia auropunctata
GATGTGTATAAGAGACAGAGTCAATATATTCTTAAAGTAGTTGAAATTCGGTGTGGCTCAAAGATGCGACAAATTTTAACGTTGTGAACGTCACATATTAGACTGCTCGAATAATTTTCGAATATTCTAACATAATGTTCATGACGTTAAAATTTGTTGCATTAGTGATCCATTGAAAATTTGTGTACGCGAGGAAAAAAAATTGTTCTCGTGTAATTTTGATTTTATTGTCTTAATGCGATGTATTAAACAAATATTGTATGTAATCTTATGTGACAACGAATATATTGCGAGTTTTTTTTTTTTCATACGTAGATTTTCTTTGGCTCAACAATGTAACAAATTTAAACGTCAAGAACGTCATATTTAGATTACGCGAATAATTGTCGAGAAATCTAACCTGATGTTCATGACGTTGAAATTTGTTACGTTGGTGACTCATTGAAAATCTACGTATGAAAATGGTAAAAAAAAAATAAAAAAAAATAAAAAAAGAAATTAATAAATTAGTATTATAATTCGCTTCGTATAATTGAAATATGTCTTACTTTTATATCTCACCATTTTTTAGCGTCACGAGGTATACAGCTTTTCTCAGAATACGTATGTGTTGTCTCTTATTGTAAAATTATGTAAGGTAATATTGACTA
>NW_012082421.1:0-331 GCF_000956235.1 Wasmannia auropunctata
TCTTGATATGGAATGAAGACTGTACGAATGTCATAGATTTACCATGGAAATTGTGCCGACAATTAGTAACAATGACGACGCTTTGTTTGCACACATTTCCTATAATGTTCCTAACATTTACATATATAAATAAAAATGCGGTAAGTATTTAGCTGATGAGAGAATATTAATTAAGTTTCATATGGAATGAATCTAATCTTGATGTGGAATGAAGCTGTACGAATGTCATAGATTTTCCTGGAAATTGTGCCGACAATTAGTAACAATGACGACGCTTTGGGAGAATCGTTGGGGGGGAGTCTGTCGATGATGCGTATAAAGTCATCGTAAA
>NW_012082422.1:0-369 GCF_000956235.1 Wasmannia auropunctata
GTGTGTGTGTGTGTGTGTGTGTGTGTGTGTGTGTGTGTGTGTGTGTGTGTAAAATCCCGCTAGAGAATAAAGGACACCAAGAGAGTCGGAACTCCCGTGAGAATCAGTGTTGAAACATCGTGAGTGATCCGGTAACCGCGCGGAGGTAATCCGAAGAGCTCGACTCTGAACTCGGGCCCAAAGAAACCCCGCGAGGGAATCAAGGACACCAAGAAAGTCGGAACTCCCACGAGTCAGTGTTCAGACATCGTGAATAATATCGGAGAAAAGCCAGACCCTAAACCCGGGCCCAAAGAAACCCCGCGAGGGTATCAAGGACACCAAGAGAGTCGGAATTCTCGCGAGAATCAGAGTTGAAACTATCGTGAG
>NW_012082422.1:8137-8476 GCF_000956235.1 Wasmannia auropunctata
CGAGGAAGTCAGGCGCCCTGACTCTCTTCGCAAGGAACGTGAAGAAGTCAGGCGCCCTGACTCTCTTCGGAAGGAGCGTGAAGAAATCAGGCGCCCTGATTCTCTTCGCAGGAGGACGGTCTCGACAGGAGTAGGTTCGGGACCGGACTGGTAGCCGTCGCTCCGCGGCGGCGGCTTATATACCCCCGCCGATGGGCTTCGGCGGGGGCTGCGGAGAGGGGTCGCTCTCCCGTAACACGCTCGGCGCGCGTGTTGTTTAGTCGGAGTTGTGGCGCTGAGCGCCAGGGGCGGCTGGTCGGCCCCTTGTGGTTGGTGACGAGGCGGGGGCGTATCGTCACA
>NW_012082423.1:0-420 GCF_000956235.1 Wasmannia auropunctata
TTGAATCCAAATCTGTTTTTAATTTCCCCAAAAATATTACAATTTTCTACGTGTATCAACAAAAACTGATTTGTTTTTCCAACTTTAAAATCTATTTCAATTATGGCTTATTAAAATTTTTACTTTTTTATTTAATATTACAAGTTTCTACACAAATTTACCACCTAATATTTTCCTAACGGAAAAAATTTACTGCGAATAAGTACAAATTTTACTAAAATAAAATTAATCGAATTTTATTTTCTATATTTCCATACAATATTATTTTTTGGTAAAATATATCTACGCAATAGTACCACTAATTACAATTTTCTAAAATTAAGAAAGTGATAAAAGTAATCCCAATCAGCACACAATGTTTGAAAAAATATTTTTAAAAATATTAAAAAAATATTTAAAAAACATTTTTAAAAACATTTA
>NW_012082424.1:0-402 GCF_000956235.1 Wasmannia auropunctata
TTGCGCCATAAACTAGATCTAGGGGATAGGAACAAATAGGTCGCACACATGAAGTAACACTATGTATCTAAAAATTATATATTACCGCAAAAAACAAAATACACAGCAAAAAAAAGGGGGAAAAAAATATATATGAGTAAATAATGCGTTGAGGTTCGCGACCGCGTGGACTCCTCCTAGCAATCTGCAACACAAACTAAAAGGGGAAGAGGCATTAGGCAAAATTATTAAAAACTAAACGCCCTTGCAGGATGACCTTGTGGGCATGCTCCATAATGGGACAGCCGATAGACGCGCCGTATTCCTTGGAACAATTCACGTCTAGTCCAGGAATTTACTTCGAAAAAACGGGGAGGATGCACCCCGTCAAAGGCCATTGGAGGCTGCTCATAAAAATGGACA
>NW_012082424.1:12874-13881 GCF_000956235.1 Wasmannia auropunctata
AATATACATACATATCACTAAAGTAAAGTTAGTTAACATCAAAGTACAAAGAAAGATATCATTTAGGTTTTATCTTTTAAAATATTATATTTAATTTGCAAACAAGTTTTTTTTCAAAGAGCGTGCTTACACTTGACACCCTTTTTTACTTTTTTTTTAAAGTCAATTTTGTAATGATATCACGCATTTTGTAGTGTTATAACATACCTCGAATTAATGCCTATTCGGGGAGGATGTGTTTTACTCTATGAGAATTGCTCTGTAACATATTATCCCATTCTCGTGCTTTTTTTGCTGAGTTCATAACAGAAATTGTGTAACGGAAAGATACAGATAAATGAGAAATGTAGATGGATCTGGCCTTTCATTTTTCTACTAAAAGAATTACAATTACAGTATAATATATAAAAATTAATATAAAAAATAATTTTTTTGGATAATAAAACCTTATGTTATCTGTAATATGGATTTGTCTAATAAATAGTTTATAATTATTATGTTATGAGCCCAATAAAAAAATCATAAGAATAGGATATGCGACAGGGAAATTCTCCTTGAGTGAATTATGAATGATATACGGATTAATACCTGTTCACAGAGGATCTTTTACTCGAGAAGAATTGCTCCGTTGCATATTACCCTATTTTCGTTATTTTTTTACTAAACTCATGACAGAGATTATGTAATCTCTATCACACAGAAAGATATAAATAAAAGAGACAATGTAGATGGATCTGACTTTTCATCTTTCTACTAAAATAAATAATCAGTTGTAACTATTATGTATACATAAATGTCTACTAAAATATATGATTGGTTACAACAATATAAATAAATATATAGTTAATTACAGCAATAATAAAATATAAATATAATGCAATAAGAAATGTCTTTTAACATACTTGATCTGTATCTGTAATCTTCGTCTAATGCCCGTTTCTATCAATTTCGGTTTTAACTGAGGTTTAATAAAACTTTGGTTAAGATTAAAGATCGGAAGAGCACAC
>NW_012082425.1:0-415 GCF_000956235.1 Wasmannia auropunctata
GCAGTTGTATATCTATACACAACTCCTCTTCTATAAATGCCCAGCTTTGTCCATCGTGGCGAATGAACAAAACTCTTATACCCCTGGCGTTAAATTCATCGGGATCCTTGTCTGATTGGTGGAAAAGGAACGATTTCCATCACACATCGAAACGTGACTCAATTTCCGTGTAGCGTGACTCCTTTTCTATGTAGCGGTGATTACTAATACCATAAATTGTTTCTTTGCATGTGTAAAGGATTAACTCTGTGACACTGTTTCAATACATATCACGGCAATGTCTAATTACACGCATCTGCAACGAATGATGGGGACATCTCTTCTTAACGCGAGTAAGCACATTTGGAAATCCATATTCTCTTTCACGAAGAAGACGAACAATCGCAGAACAATATCGAGGTCGTTCTCTCCTCCA
>NW_012082426.1:0-438 GCF_000956235.1 Wasmannia auropunctata
TTGTACATATAAGCTGCAGAACTTTTGTACCAATAAAATGTTTACGTCAGGTGATAGGTTAAGATACCCAAAAAAGGTAATTTTTGAATATTTTTTCGTTTTTACTATTCATATATACCTAGCGCGATGACATTTTATGTCTATTTCAATCCTGTAAAAGCGTTTTTAAATCCGTTCAATCGTTTCGGTGTTATCCATTAGAATGCAAATGTCGGTAATTCCCGACCTTTCAGCATCCTCTTAATAAGAGTAGATTTATAAATATTTGGATACTGAATTCTATAATGTGACACGATGTGAAGAATGAATTGTTTTTCCTCCTCATTTCTTGACAAAATTTGATTGAAATCCTGCATGAGCTTAACTCCTCGTTTTGCTGTGTCATTTACGACTTTAAGCGTTTTTACAATTTCCATACCGATTTTAAAACTATCTTCA
>NW_012082427.1:0-301 GCF_000956235.1 Wasmannia auropunctata
TTCTTTACAAAAAAAATCATGGTTACAAAGGCTATCCATATACATAAGTTTGAATTTTGTTGTCGTTCTGTGCTGAAAATTCTGTTTTTAAAAAAATCCAGAATATTTTAAATCGCATTTTCTCTAGATCTAAAAAATTGGCCACTTTTAAAAAAATTCAGTGGATAAGTCTTATGCCATATTATATTTGATATTTTTATCAGATTTTTTTATTGGTGGAACGTGGCGAAAAAAAAATAAAATCGGGTTTTTTCTATTTTTCGGTCTTAAATGTATTCGGTTGACATATATTAAATAGTTT
>NW_012082428.1:0-695 GCF_000956235.1 Wasmannia auropunctata
TCGTTTCGTGTGAAATCTGCCATGGGTACATTAGTGGATATAATAGATTTTACTTTGTGCGCTAAACATCTTAATTCATCGGCGAACCATGCAACGCAATCCGTATCGCGACGAAACTGATACGTCGATAACGCGTCATTATACGAGCAGTGTGTGTAATAACCTATGCTAAATACTTGATGATGCTGATATTTGTAGCTCGGGGTTTCCGGATCTCTCTCCGTTTGTCAGGATACATTCCAGGTCGGCATACACAACAAATGGGACACGTTCCTTCCTGCTGTAGTTGTTAAAACTTAGCCACTTGTCGTCTTCGCTTGGTAACCTGATCGCGCATTCGTTCATCTCGCCGCAGTCAACAGTGTGGACCTCCAACTTTTCGCTCGAACTAAAATAGTGCAGGCATCTGAAAAATCAATTTATTTACATTGTTGAATTGTTTATTTCACAGAATTTTTTAAAGTTTTTATTATACATACCTATCACAAATGTATTTCTTATTCTTCTTTTTGCTCAGTTGTGAGCTAACGAGGCGGGACAAATTCTTGATCCATGTGAAATGTCCCACACCATCTTTCTCCACGTACAGTAAATTAACATGCTTCTCCTTCTTCGTGTCAGCGAGGCGAATCGGTAGAATCGATACTTGTTCCACGTTCTCGATGGTATATACGTTGATGGAGATTGCGTTGAGA
>NW_012082429.1:0-540 GCF_000956235.1 Wasmannia auropunctata
TTAGCATTGTTGGACGTTGAGGCATGTGGCGGATCGAAGACGGGGTGAAGGGGGCAACGTCGCGAGTTTATATATACATATATATTTCCAGGAAAAGCCTGAAATATCCGAGACGTGCATTTCGTTTCCGAGTAACGTTGTAAATGGCGCGACGTTACAAAATAAGAATAAATTTATTGCGACAGTACATGCACGTACATACGTTATAGACATTTTATTTATATGGAATCGAGGCTCCTTTTGTTGCGAATAAGGGCAATGTTTGTCGAGCAAAACTGTGCGAGTAATTTTTGTGTTTGGTTTATACAAATCAATAGGGAATCGAGAAAAGAGAGAGAGAGAGATAGAGAGAGAGAGAGAGAGAGAGAGAGAGAGAGAGAGAGAGAAGACGATGTCGGCGTACGAATCTTCTTCTCTCCAGCATTTATCACCTGGCAGCCGCGCCAGTTTTACGCGCTTTTAGATCGTGCGTGTGCGTGTGTGTGCGCGCGCGCGCGTGCTCGACGAAAGACGGATGAGGAAGGGACGTAGAAGGGAGGA
>NW_012082430.1:0-342 GCF_000956235.1 Wasmannia auropunctata
TAAATAATTAAAGATATGGTATTTGTTATAATATTTTTAAAAATCATTATTATAAAAAATTCATTTATTTGTACTCTTTATATAATCGAATATCTATTTTTTGATAACTTTTATTTACTGTCGTCAAATTCATCAATTAATGGATAATGTCGTCAATCTGTACAATATCGTCAAAATAGCCGATTGACAAATACATTAAATTTGACGACGGTCGTCAAACTGTACAATTGACATTTAAAAATTTGACGACGGTCGTCAAAATAGCCAAGTGTCGTCAAAATAGCCAATTCTTGCCTAAAATTGTCGTCGAAGTAGCCGATTGACATATATATATATATATAT
>NW_012082431.1:0-456 GCF_000956235.1 Wasmannia auropunctata
AAAACCGATTGCACCGAAAGCACCTCATAATCGATCGAATTTATTAATCACAACAAATAAAGCGAGCTCGTTGAAGGCTTGGAGCAGACTGGTCGTTCGCGACAGAAAGAAGCGACCAGCGAACAAAAAAAAAAAAATTGATAAGGATTCAAAGAATAAGCATCCTTACCTTACAGGTTGCTGACGACCTGGTGCCCGATAAAGATGACACCGGCATCACTACACTCTTACCGCTGGGAAAGTTTCACACACACACCCGGCATATATTACGAAGAAATCGGACAACTTAATCAAGCTGAGTCCGCGTGGAGACTCGCGATCCGTTTAGACATCGCCGCGATAGGTGTCAGGTTTCGGCAGATTCAAAATCACTTACACAGGACCGAAGACCGATGCCGAAGCATACTCGCGGCGAACGTACAACAAATGTGTACAAATATTTTGCGAATAATGGAA
>NW_012082432.1:0-964 GCF_000956235.1 Wasmannia auropunctata
ACGTGTGCTCTTCCGATCTTTGGCAGATATCTTTGAAAATTTTCGCGATAGTTGCGTCGAAAGTTATGGACTTGACCCTGCATACTATTATACTCTACCAGGATTTACGTGGGACGCGATGTTAAAACATACGCGAATCAATTTTGAATTGCTTACTGACATTGACATGGTCATGTTCGTCGAACGTGGTATACGCGGCGGTCTGAGTCAATGTTCCAAGAGATACGCGCGAGCCAACAATAAGTATATGCAGTCATACGATCCATCGAAACCATCGTCGTATTTAATGTATTTCGATGTAAACAATTTATACGGCTGGGCAATGTGTCAACCATTACCATACAGAGATTTTCAATGGGTCAACGACGTAACAAATTTTAATGTTATGGATGTTGCGTTAGATTCCCCGATAGGCTACATTCTAGAGGTAGATTTGGAATATCCGCAAAATCTTCACGACGTGCACACTGACCTACCGTTCTGTCCGATAAGCCGCCCGGCAAGCGGCAGGACAAGCTTCTCGCAACCGTATACGATAAGAAGCGTTACGTCATACATTATCGTACTCTGCAACAGTGTACTCGTCACGGCCTCCGTATCTCAAAGATTCATCGCGTATTGCAATTCGCGCAATCTCCATGGCTTCGCGATTATATCGAACTAAATACGAAATTTCGAACATTAGCAACGAATGAATTTGAAAAAAATTTGTACAAATTAATGAATAACGCGGTATTTGGTAAAACCATGGAGAATGTGCGCAATCACGTCGATGTGCGGCTTTTAACAAAATGGGAAGGTAGATTTGATGCTGAGGCGATAATCGCGAAACCGAATTTTCACAGCCGTAGTGTCTTTTCGGAGAATCTGGTCGCGGTAGAAATGCGCAAACTTGAGGTCAAGTTTAACAAACCAATCTACGTGGGTATGTGTATTCTCGACATATCCAAGACTTGTTTGTATA
>NW_012082433.1:0-543 GCF_000956235.1 Wasmannia auropunctata
AAAAGGAGCATTTAAAGAAATTTAAAAAAAGTTCTAGAACGTCTAGCAGAGGCAGGTTTTAAAGTTAATTTAAAAAAGTCAGTATTTTTTCAGCCTGAAATTAAGTATCTAGGACATATTATTAACAAGAGAGGATTGCATAAGGATCCCGAGAAAGCAGCTGCGATAATGGAAGCACCAAAACCTAAGAATGCGTCTGAAGCCTTTGTGGGCATGATAAATTATTATGGTAAATTTGTACCCAAATTGTCGCAAATATTATCGCCCTTATATGAGCTCCAGAGCAGTAAATCGTTTAAATGGACACATCAATGTGACAGAGCGTTCGAAGAAATTAAAAGAGAGTTAGCTTTGGAAAGAAATTTAGTTTATTTTAATAAAGATTGGAAGCTAAAATTGGTTTGTGATGCATCTAAGATAGGCATAGGAGCCGTTTTATTACATATTTTACCGGATGGTACTGAAAAGCCTATTTCATTCGCATCTAGAGTTCTCCATGAAGCAGAAAAAAATTATTCAGTAATACATAAGGAAGCATTAGCC
>NW_012082434.1:0-445 GCF_000956235.1 Wasmannia auropunctata
AAATTGCTTCCTAGAATTCGTGAATATAAAAAGAACAGATCGATGATCGCGTCCAGTTAATAACGGCTATTAACTCTTGACTGTCGACGCCAAATACAAGGTATCCTGATCTCACTAAACTAAATTATCCGCGAATGACACATCCTCTTCGACAAACATGGAATTTATTTTACAAAATTTAACACAAGACTAACATTCGGTATCATAAACATTACAAGTCTAAAAAATACAATTTAAAAAATAAAAAAGATAGATCTTGATCATATTAGACTATAACGTTTTTAAACTCTCTCAATACAATCTCAAAAATTAGGACTCTCAACTTCTTGTTGAAATATTTAAATTTCAAGTTTTCCGCGGTGAACAACTTAATCACGAACAAACATATTCTTGATAATAAATTAGCGATACTTTACGACTGAGTCGACAAGGCACACAGGGGATA
>NW_012082435.1:0-905 GCF_000956235.1 Wasmannia auropunctata
ATAATAAACACAATTAAACTCTAAAATAATATGTAATAATAAAAAATAAATTTTTTTAGTCATCTTTTAGACGACTTTGTGCTCTTTGGGTACTTTTATTGAGTGTATTTCATTTCAGGGTTTTATTTCGGTGTTATTTTGATGGTTTTTTTAGGGCGTTAACCCTCAATTGAGTGTAACCTTCAATTGATGATCCGAAATCACACCCAAATTTGAGCGTCCTTTTTAAGTGTTAACACCCAAATTTGAGCGTTTTTTTTAGTGTTGAACACTCAAAGTTGAGAGTTTTTTTTCGTAAGGGTTCTCTTTAGAAGTGGCATTACATATTGAGTTATATTTCTTTTTTTGACATTGTCTTATTACTGAACATTAACTGTCAAGAGCTAATTAAATAATTTATTACTACTGCATGTTCATTATTAACTTTGAATTATTTACAGAACAACTTGAAGTGTTTGTTAAAAGTGTTTATTAAAGTGAAGTGATAATACGTCAAACTTTAACACGAGAATTATAGTTTGTCGCGAAATAATAGCATTCTTTTCTGAAGATTGATTTAAACCCGCGAGTAATTATTATAATTTAATTATTGACTTCAGAGTTTCCGTGTGACGATTTGAGTCTCCGAGTGCTCTGTTGTTAACATTTTAATTGAGTGTTAGTGATTTGAGGCGAGCGTATCAGCGCTTTGAATTACTGACAGTTATTAAATTCTTATTTTATCGTTAATATTTTAATTGAGTGTTAGTGTCTTGAGGCGAGCGTATCAGCGCTTCGAGTTGCTGACAGTTATTGAATAATAATTATTTGTTCACTTCACTGGATCAATTAAATTCAATTAATTTATATTACTTATCCGATTTTAATAATTAACTCAATTAATCAAAGAACAAACCACTTCAAGC
>NW_012082436.1:0-378 GCF_000956235.1 Wasmannia auropunctata
TTGGAATATCAATATTAATAAGCTAGTTAATTATAAATTGTATTTGCACAATAAATTGCACGTATTGATACAAATATTAAATACGTAACAAACGTAATATGATTTAGTCTATTTTTGTATATTTTTTTTCCTTCTGCTTTCCTTCTTTCAATAAGAATACGGGCAGCTCTTTGTGCCAATGCAATCACAAGCGCATTGATATTTCCGCGTGGAAGAACTGATGCATCCACGACATACAAATTTTTTATATTGTAAACTCATTATATTGTAAACTTATTTATATTGTAAACTCATTTCATTTATTATATGTACGTATTTTAAAAAGTAAATTAATTATTTAATTAATTAAAACTGAGTCGACAAGGCACACAGGGGATA
>NW_012082437.1:0-351 GCF_000956235.1 Wasmannia auropunctata
TATGCGTGCGATATTGATGTAGTAGCGTGTAGTGATGTGTTCATATTTACTACCATATCGATATCTCACGCACACATTGTAACAAATTTTCAAGAACGTACAGCTTTTTTATTAGGCATCCAAGCCTAATTTTATGAACTCAACATTGTTTGCACATGTAATTCGTAGTTCCGGCTGGTATCATTTTGTACCAACAAACTGCCAAATTGTTGTACGAAACAAATATTGGCACATATGACAGCTCTAGACGCCATGTTGGACTAAGAAAAGGTAACGGAGATCTAAATTTTATAAATTTTTTGCGTTCTCAGCATAACCTCTACCAACCGGAACTACAATGATGCCTATACT
>NW_012082438.1:0-639 GCF_000956235.1 Wasmannia auropunctata
TAATCCACAATTTTTTAGAAAATAGTACAAAAATTTACAAATTTTAAAAATGAAAAAACAACAAGATTTTAAGTACTTAAAACATGTACTTACTTGTAGAATACTACAATTATTTATAAATGACTATGGAAATTTATTAGAATCTACGTATCATAAAACTATTGAACTTTGAATCCGAATCTGTTTTTAATTTCCCCAAAAATACTACAATTTTCTACGTGTATCAACAAAAACTGATTTGTTTTTCCAACTTTAAAATCTATTTCAATTATGGCTTATTAAAATTTTTACTTTTTTATTTAATATTACAAGTTTCTACACAAATTTACCACCTAATATTTTCTTAACGGAAAAAATTTCTACGAATAAGTACAAATTTTTAATAAAAATAAAAATTTATTGAAATATTTCTATTTCCATACAAATATTTATTTTTTTGGAAAAATATATCTACGCAATAGTACCACTAATTACAATTTTCTAAAATCAAGAAAGTGATAAAAGTAATGTTACATGAAAATCCATAAATTTTTAGAAAATAGTACAATCTATAATTTTGAAAAATGAGAAAGAACAAAATCTTCAGTAGTTAAAACATTTACTTATTTGTAGAATACTACGATTATTTAGGAATGACTA
>NW_012082439.1:0-326 GCF_000956235.1 Wasmannia auropunctata
TTATGTTCCAAAAAAAGGTTTTTTTGGATTTTTTAGGTTTGGTAATTTTTCCCTTATAGAACTCGTCGAGAGGAACAAAAAAGGTCCTCTTCACCATGGCTCTATCTGCAACCGTTTAGTTGTGGGAGTTTTTGAAAGTTTCTGAAAAGTCAAAAACGACCTCTACAGGCGAAAGGACGAGAGATAGAGGCATGGCGGAGAGGACCTTTCTTGTTCCTCTCGTCGAGCTAGCATAAGAGGGGTAGGTCCGGGAATTTTTAGAATTTTTTTTTATTTTATTTTCTATAAGTCAACTATTTGGTTAGGGTTAAGGGCTAGTAGAGAGA
>NW_012082440.1:0-332 GCF_000956235.1 Wasmannia auropunctata
TTGTCAATAGAATTAACATTAATTCGCAAGTGGGCGATATAGATCTCACACATGTGAGTAATCAGGATCACAGGAAGCAGCTTCAACAGATAATATCCGATTATAAGCCGCAAAAAACTGAAGATGTAGGAATTAAGTTACAAATAGTAGTAAAAGATGACGTTCCGATTTAACAATGTGCGCGCCGATTGGCGCCTCAAGAGTTAGAGATTGTTGATTCGCAGATACAAGAATGGTTACAAAAGGATATTATTCAGTCGTCATATTCTAATTGTGCCAGTCCCAACGTAATAACTTCGTATAGACTGAGTCGACAAGGCACACAGGGGATA
>NW_012082441.1:0-455 GCF_000956235.1 Wasmannia auropunctata
TCAGTTCGTTTGCCTCTCACTGCAATTAGGGAATTGCCCCGGGTATTTTCGTATTCATCGCAATGCAACCAACGCTGACATGCACCGTCGCGGCGGCGGCGGCGGCGGTGGCGGCAAAGGTGCGCAATGGGTTATTTTCTATACATTGTTTCGCGAAAATGTGGCGCTCGAATTCCGCTGAAGGGCTGAATGCAAACGGTGCGTTATTACCGGCCAGCTGTAATCGGGATATGATCGTTTTACTTTTGCAAGAGTCGGAGCTTACTGTCATAACATAGGCGCATTCATAACGTTCTTGTTATGCGACGCACAAATGAGTTTGATATATAGAGTTTTATTCTTTTATCGAAATTTTAATAATAGATGCAGAAACCTTTATCCAGTTAACTTAACTTTTCTCTAAATCCTGGAAGTCTGATTTAATCCGTTTATCGTATAACTTCGTATAATGTATA
>NW_012082442.1:0-473 GCF_000956235.1 Wasmannia auropunctata
ATTTAAAATTTGTCAAACCCCCTTATATAATCAATATCGAAGCTCAGGTTTGTCATAATTATTTGCGTATTATTCATGTATGTTAGTATGAATTTGAATAATATTTATGCACCAAAGGAGCTAAGTATTATAAATGTGCATAGTATTATTAAAAAATGATTGCTAGTGTAGAGAACAAGGGCAAAAATATTATATTTTTATATCTTTAGATTGGAATATTTTCGAAAAAATAGGAATCAGTGCTTTAATATAAAACACATATGTATAATAATTTTTATTAATAAAACAATTTAAAATTATTTTTTTTTAATAAAATTTAGAAAAAAATAAAAAGCCATTTTGTTAAATTTCAGTACCAATGACAATTTATTATAAATGCTTACTACAAAACTGCAAAGTGTGCTTAATTTTTGTTCTCAGTCTGCTATCAGATTGTGTCGCACAGATTCTGTTCGGTTTCTGCCGTCAATTTG
>NW_012082443.1:0-454 GCF_000956235.1 Wasmannia auropunctata
TTACATGGATGCAATCCTGATTTAGATTTTGATTATTCTACAATGATGAATTTACACGATGTATGTAAAATAATGAATTATTTCAAGATTTTGTGAATAAGCCATATAAAAGCAAGATTCTACAAATTGAACGTTAAGAGAAGTCCCTTTCTGAAATATATTTTGATAATGACATACTTAATTAAGTTTGCTAATAATATTTATTTATGTATTACAGAATGGTTACAGATCAGATTATTAATTGCGTTAATTGTGAATGGTAAAATTAAGAATTATATTGTGGAATTTACTGAATTAGGAAACTGTGATAATTTTTCACAAAAAATAATACGTTATTAACATTGATAAAAATATTTCTTTTTGGTGCGGACGAACTTATTACTGCGAACATCTTAAATTCGCAAAGGAAGTTATTAAAAATGTGACATTATATTTCCAATCTGAATTAAACGTA
>NW_012082444.1:0-401 GCF_000956235.1 Wasmannia auropunctata
TCTCGACGAGCCCTACAAAAAAGGTCCTATGCACCAACCTTGTATCTGTTGCGGCTTAAAAGTTACAGGACTTTTTATGTTCCAAAAAAAGGTTTTTTTTGGATTTTTTTAGGTTTGGTATTTTTCCCTTATAGAACTCGTCGAGAGGAACAAAAAAGGTCCTCTTCACCATGGCTCTATCTGCAACCGTTTAGTTGTGGGAGTTTTTGAAAGTTTCTGTAAAGTCAAAAACGACCTCTACAGGCGAAAGGACGAGAGATAGAGGCATGGCGAAGAGGACCTTTCTGTTCCTCTCGTCGAGCTGCATAAGAAGGGGTAGTCGGGATTTTTAGATTTTTATTTATTTTATTTCTATAAGTCAACATTATACGAAGTTATCGACTGAGTCGACAAGGCACACA
>NW_012082445.1:0-500 GCF_000956235.1 Wasmannia auropunctata
TTATTCCTACAGAGTCGTTATCCGTCCAGTAAAGGATACACTGTAGCGTCTCTGTTAATAACGAAAAAATATACTTGGCGGGAGACGCTACCGCGTCTCTTGAGTCAACAGATTTTTTTGGAGGTATAATATTTACAAAATGATTTTTGTGTTATACATTGTATTATACGTTGAAGACAATATCAATTTAGCTTTTTAGATCAATTATAACAAAATACAGCGTTTACGAAACCATTTCATCCTTATTGTTTAAGAGGATGCTGAAAGGTCGGGAATTACCGACATTTGCATTCTAATGGATAACACTGAAACGATTGAACGGATTTAAAAACGCTTTTACAGGATTGAAATAGACATAAAATGTCATCGCGCTAGGTATATATGAATAGTAAAAACGAAAAAATATTAAAAAATTACCTTTTTTTGTATCTTAACCTATCACCTGACGTAAACATTTTATTGGTACAAAAGTTCTGCAGCTTATATGTACAAAAAAAATA
>NW_012082446.1:0-400 GCF_000956235.1 Wasmannia auropunctata
AGTAAAATGTATTATACAGATTTTAAGATTTGTTTTACGTACATGTTAATTATTTTCTCATGGTTTATATTTTACATATTCAGCTTGAAGGAGTAAATTTGAATAGGATAGATGAATCAAAGGAAAACGAGGAAACAAGACATTCCAAAACAAATGTAAATTTTTAATTTGCATTGACATTTGCACAATTTATATACCTATGTGTGCATTTGTTACAAGTATACAATATAAATATATACAATAATATTTTTACCTTTTTTGTAATTGCACTATTTTCATGCTTTCTCTGCTAGCTTATTCAACTGCTCTGTGACATAGATTTAGATGTAAAAGCTGCTATAGCTGTTTTGAATGAAAAATCAGGATAATAAACAAAAAGACACGGCAAGAAATAAACTTT
>NW_012082447.1:0-377 GCF_000956235.1 Wasmannia auropunctata
TCCTAGATACCGAAGACGAGGATGAATCTAATGAAAATGAAGAATAAGGTATGTGTCACAGCATAAGTGTATATAATTCTTATTTTACAATATATGCATATATTAACAGAAAATATCAAGATTTGAAATTCTATTTTAGGTGAGCTTCGACTCGACTCCAGTCATACACATGTTATGATAACATAGAGTTATGCCTACCGAGCAGCCCGAAAAGGTCCTTGGGAAGAAATTGCGCGAGACAACGAGAGATTTGAGAGACGTATAAGATCTATCGCGATTGTCCTCGATCCAATTTTAAAAAGTAAACATCGCTCACAAGTTTGGACGTAATAACTTCGTATAGCATACAACTGAGTCGACAAGGCACACAGGGGATA
>NW_012082448.1:0-509 GCF_000956235.1 Wasmannia auropunctata
TAAAAGGTCCTCTTCACCATGGCTCTATCTGCAACCGTTTAGTTGTGGGAGTTTTTGAAAGTTTCTGAAAAGTCAAAAGCGACCTCTACAGGCGAAAGGACGAGAGATAGAGGCATGGCGAAGAGGACCTTTCTGTTCCTCTCGTCGAGCTGCATAAGAAGGGGTAGTCCGGGAATTTTTAGAATTTCTTTTTTTATTTTATTTTCTATAAGTCAACATTTTGGTTAGGGTTAAGGGGCAGTAGAGAGATTTGAAATTGAATTGGGAGTTTTTATTCGACAGAGGACGACACCCTCTATCACCTCCCGTCAAGTCAAAGTGCCGTAGCTATCTCAGTTCGCCCTGGGGACTTTTTTTGAAAAATTTTGAAAAATTGAAAAAATTTCGTAATTTTGAAAAAATCCAAAAGGTGGTTTCTCATAGATCTCGACGAGCCCTACAAAAAAAGGTCCTATGCGCCAACCTTGTATCTGTTGCCGTTTAAAAGTTACAGGACTTTTTATGTTCCA
>NW_012082449.1:0-512 GCF_000956235.1 Wasmannia auropunctata
AATTTGCTTTAATCGTTGTCTTCTATTAAATGCAAAAATGCGAGCAGAACGTGCTGCATGAAGAATTGAGCGCAGCGTAGTAGAGTACGGATGCTGTGCGTATAGAGAATGGTGGGGGTACACAACAAAATTATTTTAAATTATAATTATGAAGTACTTTTAAGCCATTCAATTTTGGTTCAAACATTTTTTTCTATCTCTCATAGTCTCATTGAAATAAAAAAACCGATTTTTTTCCAAGGGTTGTTTCATTCCTTAAATGTGCGTAAGAGCACGAATATGTGGTATCTTAATTCTTGGTTTTGTCCAGAGAATAACACATTAAATGCTCATCAAAATCGGAGGGGGACACTTATTAGGTCTCTTTCCTTGTTAGTAAAAATTGTAACTTCATATTTGTTTATATTTTATATGCAAACTTTATATTTATAAACATAATATACCTTAACTAACACATATTCCACCTTTTTGACATCTATTAAAATATATACCATTGGTATACTCTCTTATCA
>NW_012082450.1:0-541 GCF_000956235.1 Wasmannia auropunctata
AGTAATCAATATAAAGAGTCCAGATAACGCGTGTTTTGCGTGGGCAGTAGTCGCAGCTATGTACCCTGCCGACACTAATGTAAACAGAATGTCACAGTATCCACATTATTTGAGAGTGTTAAATCTTGATGGTATCGGGTTTCCAATGTCTCTAAATAAGATCGGACAATTTGAACGTCAGAATAACTTGTCTATTAATGTGTTTACTATTAAAGAAGAGAATTATATAGGGGCAAATTATATTTTGCCCCCTCGTCTTACAGCAGAGGAGGTTCACGTTAATCTGTTGCTCATATATGGAATTCGATATGGCAAAAAGGTCATGCATTTCACGTGGATAAAGAATTTGTCACGCTTAATAAGCACGCAATTGAGTAAACGTAAAGCAAAAAAATATGTATGTGATCGGTGAGTACAATATCTCTCTCTCTCCCTGTCCCTATTTTTTAATTAATGATACATTAAATGTGCTTTTGTTACAGATGTTTGCATTATTTTTATTCGCAAAGAAAATTAGCGAATCATATCATTGACTGCGAAA
>NW_012082451.1:0-1371 GCF_000956235.1 Wasmannia auropunctata
TGAAAAACTTTTTTGATACGAACACGTATTAATTAGTGTATTAATTAGTAGTTAATTAGTGTATTTAATTAGTGTAATTAATTAGTGTATTAATTAGTAATTAATGAGTTGAAGTCTCAATTAATATTCCCAATTAATAACTTCACTAATATCTAATGTGTGTAAAAATAATGTCTTTAGGCTGAAGTCTCAGGCTGATCCCAATAAACGATCGTGTTACGTATGTCTCAACTCCATTTGTCATTTTGTTAAATGGGAGAAAATTGATAGACGCAAGAACACGAATCAGAGCAATTATAATTCCGAAGCCTTCAAAATACCTAAATTTACCGAGAGCAAGAGAAAGTGTGGAATTTGCGGAAGAGAAGGTAATGTGTAAAGAACTTAAATTTTTTTGTCACAATCTTATCTCTCTGTGTCCCATTAATTTTTTTTTAAATATCACCATTTTTATTGTTCTCAATCGTAATCTAAATTGTATATATTATTTTCTAGTATCTAAATTGTACGTTATTATTTTATATTTTGTGTTGCTCTTTTACAGGTCATACGAGGATTAAATGTCCAGCTATAGGCATGTACTTTCGACAAGGCAAATCATATTCTCCTTTTATGTAAAGAATTGCTTTTGGCCGGTTTAGAAATTACACTATTTTGTCTTCATTTATATCCAGTCTTTATTCTGGATTGTTCATGATCAGACATCGATTAATTTTCGTCACAATATACATATATGTACTTGATCGATCGCAATCGTCACGTTCCGCTAAATAACATTTTGAATATTTTCGAAATCAAACCAAAAACGCTAACTCATAACACTAACTCATAGACCGAGGACAAATTTTTTTAGATATATTTATTGTAAATATATAAATTTTATTTAAACACTTGACACCAAGCCACTACCGTGTCTCCTGATGTACAATTTGTAACGATTGGAGTTGTAAAAAGCTTAATTAGAAGCAGTGTCAAACACGGCTTTTATATATCTAAGATCTGGCGGAAAAAATTTTGATGAATAACTACAAAAAACTACAAAAATAGAAATTTTGTAGAAATTTTTATTATTTCGTATAAATTTGTATATTTCTGTAAAAATATTTATTTTAAGGTAGAAATATCTACGCAAAAATATCACAAATTACAATTTTCTAAAATTAAGAAAATGATAAAAGTAATATTTCATGAAAATCTACAATTTTTTAGAAAATAGTAGAAAAATTTACAAATTTTAAAAATGAAAAAACAAGATTTTAAGTACTTAAAACATCTACTTACTTGTAGAATACTACAATTATTTATAAATGACTATGAAAATTTACAGAATCTACGTATCATAAAACTATTAAACTTTGAATCCAAATCTGT
>NW_012082452.1:0-515 GCF_000956235.1 Wasmannia auropunctata
AATTTTGTCTTTTAGTCCAGATACTTTAAAATACATTTTAACGTTTACGGTTGAAGAATTTTCTTGTCCCGTGACTTCATCAATATCCATCGTATCACAATGAGAATCTTCATCGTTTTGCATCTTATTCGGGTCAATCGATTCTGACAGTTTCATTTTTTTATTCATTTTATATGACGTAAAAGAAATTTATTAGTAAAAGAAAGCAGAAAACGAGGAATTCGCGGATATCTTTAATTCTTACTCTCATATAAAGGTTATGGATGAATTTCCGAAGAAGTATCTATGACGACTGACGAGTTGCCGAGTCGGAAAAACAAAAGACTATCAATATAGCGAACGGGAAAAGGGAGAAGTCGCACGAGCGAAGCAAAACATCTGGGTTGCGTTCGGAAACATCATTCGAGTGTTCAGTGTACCATTTTATCCTTGTTTAACATTAGACGAACAAGAAGAATATATACGGCAACACACCACTCGGGTGATGTTTCTGAACGCAGTCTTGAAACGAGGTT
>NW_012082453.1:0-449 GCF_000956235.1 Wasmannia auropunctata
CTTCTTCTTCTTCTTCCTCTTCGCTGACTTCGGGGATTGAGCTCAGATTTTCACAGCTTGAAGCGTCGCTATCGTGCAAGATTAGCCAATGTTTCAATTTGTAAGCGTTGCGTAACGCGCAAAGAAATTTCGCATCAGTGCGAAATCCGTGATGAGAGCAGCGATGTCCGTTCTGCACCTCGTCGGCCAAGAGTTTGAAGGGTGGAGAAATTCTTTCTAGATTATAAACGTTTCTGGAGAGAAGATTCCGCAAGTAAAGAACTTTTTCATGTCCTCTGGTATATATGTAGCGTGTTCGTCGTGTAACCTCTCGTAAAAGCTGTGTAAAGTATTTGAGATTCACTTCACCGTCGAACCACTCAATACCGTGGTAATTTTGCGAAAGCCAATTGTTTTCACGTCTTGCACTCTCGGGTAAATCGTCAAATAAGATCGGAAGAGCACACGTC
>NW_012082454.1:0-411 GCF_000956235.1 Wasmannia auropunctata
AGTTCAGACGTGTGCTCTTCCGATCTCACTTTATGCCATTTATCTTTGATCTAAAACATTTTTTTCTATCTCTCATAGTTTCAACGATATTCACGTCGGAAGAAAAAAACCGATTTTTTTCAAAGGGTGATTTCATCCCTTCAAAACGGAATTGAGCACCAACGAAAAATAGTTTCATGCTACGGATGAACTGCTCTACTTTTACACCAAGAGTCAGATTTTTCTGAATTTTCGGGTTCGCAAACTTCCCTTGTCAGTGGTTATTCATGTAATGCTTTATATGTTATTATTTTTTATATCGCAATATATTATTTATAAAAGAAATGTTTATGTCATTTTCAGATATAACATTAAACATTTCTTATTGCAAAAGAAACCAGAGATGTTGACTCTCCGGTGTATATTTTAAAT
>NW_012082455.1:0-320 GCF_000956235.1 Wasmannia auropunctata
TACTGTTTTCTCCCTCTGCTATTTGCTCGTCCTGACTCATCGATTTACTACGCTAATTCTTAGATCCTTTCGTTCTTACACGCGGATCATCGTCTACGACTACGTGACTTAAGAATTTGTAGTTATCACCACAAATCTTACACTTCTCTCTGCTTGCAGCCTCGCACGAAGTCGAAGTCGAAGTCGCGCTCTGAACTTTTGCGGCGATGACAGTTCGCGTCGTGACACGTTGGATTAGTTTGGTTAATGTTGGGGTGTACGTGAGGTTATAATTCATCGAGGTTCTCTTCCACGTTATGTCAGATGAGTATTATAATATC
>NW_012082456.1:0-311 GCF_000956235.1 Wasmannia auropunctata
GACGTGTGCTCTTCCGATCTATTTCGCCTTATACAATATATGAGTCTACAATATACTAAAAATAATAGATATCGAAAAGATTAGACAGACCCCTACGCAAGGTAAAAATATTTATTAAATCTTTGCCTTACTAAATAGATGAGTCTGCAATATACCAAAAAAATAGATACTAAAAAGATTAGACAGACCCAAAAATATTCAATTTAATATACGTTCTACCTTGCGTAGGAGTCTGTCTAATCTTTTCAGTATCTATTTTTTTGGTATATTGTAGACTCATCTATTTAGTAATGCGAAGATTTAATAGATAT
>NW_012082457.1:0-400 GCF_000956235.1 Wasmannia auropunctata
AGATTTCACAATGCTACACACTGTCATGTGTGCGAGAAACCGTTTGCGCCTGACGACTCTCGGGTACGCGATCACTGTCATTTGACTGGGCGATATAGAGGTCCGGCACATTCAAATTGCAACCTAAATTATCAAGATTCACATTGCATTCCAGTAGTTTTTCACAATTTGTTCGGCTACGATGCGCATTTTGTTATCAAGGAAACAGCTTAAGCATACCAGGGACGTGTAGAACTACTTCCAATAACGAAAAAAAAATATATCAGGAGACGCGGTAGCGTCTCCCGCCAAGTATATTTTTTCGCTACATAACGGTCAGGAAATATTTTTGTACTTACAGAGACGCTACAGTGTATCCTTTACCGGACGGATAATGTTTCTATAGCAATAAATTATTATA
>NW_012082458.1:0-435 GCF_000956235.1 Wasmannia auropunctata
GAGATGTGTATAAGAGACAGCTTTAAGTCTGTTTCGTGAAACTTATATTATTTGAAAAGACAATGACAGATTAGACATTTGCTGCATATACTTTTGGATGTTTTAAACGGTTTATTTAAAATATATTTATGTTTCTATGTCTAATCAAATACTTGGCAACTTGTATGATCTCATATTTGTTTTGGACAACTTTTATTTGTTAAAATAATAATTTTAGTTTAGGAAAGATGTGAATGTACGGTATACTTTTTTATATACTTGACGTAAAATTTTTCTTTTTTTCAAAAGAGTGTTTGTTAGGTATGTATAATATGTTCTTTAGCGTTCAAAACAGTACAGAATTTTCAAAATTCTGTTGTACAATTTAGACATGCTATTCGAATCTAATAGATACTTATATTTTTCTTTGTACTTCATATATTTTACATGTATACA
>NW_012082459.1:0-433 GCF_000956235.1 Wasmannia auropunctata
TTTCTTTCAAAGTTTAAATTTCTTATTTATTTTTCTATAAAACTAAATAATTGACAGTTTGAATGTTGCGCTATCGTTGTTCACAGAGCTCGCATTCGCTAGTGTCTTATTAGCTCCCTGAACGGAGTTGGTAGCGTTTGCGTTCACAGCGTGATAGCGTGCTCCCCGAACGCACCTATAAGCGTTGCGGAAAAAAGTCAACAATAATTTCGAGAACGATACATTTCGAGTTCGACTTAACATGCCTTTTTTTAGATAGGACTAGACAAAATATGCGCGCGCTACGCGCGCGCCAATACGACACGGAAGTCGAACGTGACACAATCGAGCTTAAAACAACCAATTGGCATCGCGGAAAAGAGACAACAATGAATTCGACTCAGCCACAACTTCAACATAACATGGATTTTTTATTAATGGAATGGAATGGATA
>NW_012082460.1:0-364 GCF_000956235.1 Wasmannia auropunctata
CGTGTGCTCTTCCGATCTATTTATTTAAAAAAATAAGGTTGCAAATTGAAGAGAGAAAGTGCCGATTTCGAGTACGACAGGGTATATAAAAAGTAACATCATGCACCATTCTGTAGAAAATTTGTAAGCTCGAACAGTCACGCGAGGAGTTCGCTACGTAAATCCAGAGGTATTGCGACACTTGTAAAGAGAGCAACGCGACGTAGTTATGCTAGATATCGTTAATTAGGAGTTTTTTTGGGTAATTATTTTTCTTCGAAAAGCAAATAATCCACATTGCAACAGAATCGTATACAAATGCGTAAAAGGTCGTAAAAACGAAATAGTTTCTACCGTCTTTACATGCGTTTGCGTATTCAAAGAA
>NW_012082461.1:0-588 GCF_000956235.1 Wasmannia auropunctata
ACACACACACACACACACACACACACACACACACACACACACACACACACACACACACACACACACACACAGAAGCACATACATGCATACAGTATAATTAAATAAATAATATATATATATTGTGACGGGACATTTTTTGATCGTCCGTCACAAGGGTCGCAACGCCCGGCCGAAGAAGCGCGGTTTCGGATCCTGCGTCCTCCTCGATTTAGGGAGGCGAGCGTATCCGCGCGCATTGCGTTCCGATCATACTACCGCGCGCATTATGTAACTTTTTCTCTCCTCGTGAGCGTAACAATAGGAATAACTCGGCGCTATAAGAAAATCGTCTACACCAAGCAGCGAGAAGGAGAGAGGCATCGGCCTTGGAGCAACTGGCTCATCGCGGGAGCAACGGAGCACGCAGGTCAGATATAATTCTCGCAAACGATATGGGTCCTCATACTCTCTGTTATGAGCTTGTTACTGCCGCCGATTACTTTCAGCAATCCGAGTGTAAATACGGAGGCAATGAACTCTCACGATCTGGCCAGGATCGGGTTGCCGACGGCGAATTGTACGGAAGCGAGACGAATGAGCAGGGTCGAC
>NW_012082462.1:0-428 GCF_000956235.1 Wasmannia auropunctata
ATAAGATATAAATATTTACAAAATTACTTACGTTTTGTGTTCCAATTTTCTGTGTCCTCTATACAGGGAACAAGACCTAAAATATTGCAAAAAATGTCTTTCAATATGACATATTTATAATCTCATATAATATTTATTATAATAATATATATAGTACCATCAAAAATTATGGGCATACTTTCAAATGGAACGTTTTCCTTGTCCTTCTGTCTAGATGGTAAAACACTTTCAATTCCTAAATAGTTACAATTATAATTACAATTATTATTAGAACCATATATTTAAGTTAGATTATATTTTATTAGACGTCATATCAGTTACCTTGTTGGGATGAAGTTTCATTACGTCTTGCACATGTTCCTGGCTGTGACATTGAAATGTCATTACAACCTGTCTCTTATACACATCTCTGAGCGGGCTGGCAAGGC
>NW_012082463.1:0-549 GCF_000956235.1 Wasmannia auropunctata
GACTGGAGTTCAGACGTGTGCTCTTCCGATCTTGCGCTTTATGTATTATGTAAAGACAAAAAATGTTATTATAAAAAAGAAAATATTATTGTACAATGTTATCGCGCAATGTGTTTGCAGAAATATCAATAAAAATAATCTTATAATCACATATGTAATCCTTATATCGATATTAATAAAAGGGGCGATAAGTCAGCTTTTGTTTTTAGGAGTTTCGCGTGCCGTACCTGAGCGCCCCAACTTTAGACGATCTGATTAGTTAACTTTAAACACTTATAATTCAAAAACTATTATAGTCTCAACATTTTGGTATTGGAACTTTTGTCTTAAAATGATCTCAGGAATCTACCCTTAAGCGTTAGTCCGATCATTACGGGACACCCTGTATATATATATAGATATATATAAAATTATTTAAAATGTAATTGTAAATACAATTCAATAATAAATAATAATAGGTCACACTTATATTAAGAACGTTTATTTAAAAACATTATTTACTAATAATAAATTGTAAAATAATCACTAATAAAAAAATTATAAAATATT
>NW_012082464.1:0-423 GCF_000956235.1 Wasmannia auropunctata
TACATATTGATATCAAATCTTTCATACAAGTAATATACATTTATGACTTAAAGAAGGAAAATTTTTATGGAATTTTAACTTGGCGCCATTTATTGATATCAGATCTTTTATACAAACAATATATATATATATATATATATATTTCACTAAATAGAGATCGGTATTTAAAGTACCAAAAGATATAGCATTTACGTTTTATTTTGAAGAAATAATAGATGTACCGCTTAGGTTTTATTGTTTAATTTTGTACACCTGTTTTTTGTTAAAAAGAAGATCATAAACATCAAATTTTGTTCGAGGAGCACGCTAACACTTGGCACCCTTTTTTACTTTTTTTAAAAAAGTTAATTTTGTAACGATATCACGCATTTTGTAGTGATAAGCATCACAAGCACATATTGAGCTGTCTCTTATACACATCTC
>NW_012082465.1:0-402 GCF_000956235.1 Wasmannia auropunctata
AGCAAAAAGGATCATTTTTGCTTTCATGTTGAATAACTCGGTGAAAAAAAATCGTACAACGCTCAACAAAAAAGCAAATTAAAGGTAAAGATTCACTCTTTCGAAAGCTGTAAACTGCATTTGCATATAATTTTTAATTCGCGCCATGGAACTTGTCAAAGTTTGTAAAAAATTTTGAGATTCGTCGGGTCGCCTTTTCTATCCGTGTAATTCCATGAAAGATCAGTAGGATCGTTTTCTAAAGTACCGATTTGGAAAGTAAAGATTTCAAGCTGTAAAATGCTTTTTGAACATCTCGATACGATCATTTTTGACGAAATTACACTCTTTTGAATTTTGCCTATTTTTGGAAGGTAAAGTAAGTGATGCTTTAATTTTGTTGAGAAGTGTATATTTAGTGTA
>NW_012082466.1:0-438 GCF_000956235.1 Wasmannia auropunctata
AAATTTAGTATAAGTATATAATGCAATAACATTTTTCGCAGATCGCTATGATTACATAATAATTTTTTTTTTTTTTGTTGTATATGTGTGTGTCGCATATATATATGTATATCGCACTTGGTGTTTAATACTATAATCATCGAGTAAATGCATGTATGGTTATATGTTGAAGCAGGTCAGTTAATAAATCGCGTGACAACGAGTGATATATATATGATAGTACGTGATATTAGATTACACCGCGCGGTACTGCCGTTTCGCATAACACCTTGTACGTTAGACGCTCGATTCGTCCGCGGTGCTCAATCACTGCTAATCGGCACTGATAACAGTCGATCGCACGCTGGGTTTTCATTAACAATTTGTAGCAACGTCCGCAATTGCATTTGTAGTGTGCTCGAATGTACGTGAATAATATGTAAATGTCGCCACACTGTT
>NW_012082467.1:0-515 GCF_000956235.1 Wasmannia auropunctata
ATTTTTGGAGCTTGAGATGTAATATAAACATATGTCCAGATGAAAAAGAAATCCTGTTCATTCAACTACGCTCGATACTTTTCTTGCTTGTATATTTACATGTGATCCCAGTAAGCAAAAAATCATTATTATAATGTTATTACAACGATATTCAATAACATTGTAACGTTTTCAAATATGTTGTATTTAACGTTGTATACAACATCATTATGAACAATGAACTTTGACCGCAATTTTAAGTTATCGGTAATGTTGAAATAAGAGTGCCATAACATTGCAAATAATATTGCGTTAAAGTTTTTCCGACATTGTTATAATGTTTCTCAAATAATATTAATAAAATATTTCAAATATGTTGTAAAAAAAAGAATTCCTTTTATTTTATTTTATAATTATATATTATTTAAAAAAATTTGTTAGAGTTTAATTTGTGATTACTATTTCACATATTTTCTATTTTATTAATTACAATTACATAAGTATATAATTTTTCAAAATCGATGAGATTTGCATCT
>NW_012082468.1:0-324 GCF_000956235.1 Wasmannia auropunctata
ATAAAGCGATTAATAAATTAGAGAAAAGAATAATTGCTATTAATTTCGCATTTAATTTACTTTCACGTCATATGTAAGAGTAAAAATTTTTTACGTAGAAAAAATGTTCAAATATAGATAAAAGATGGACACGCTTCTAGCAATCGGGATGTATGAAAATATCACGTATAGGGACCTAGGCAAAGCGGCTATGTTAAGATTTGGGAAGAAAAATAACATAGTTAAAATTAAGATCAGAAATCTTTTACTCTGATAATTATCTAAATATAATTAACTTTTAAATGTAATAAGATAGAACTAAAAAATTCAAACATTTCAACCTTT
>NW_012082469.1:0-679 GCF_000956235.1 Wasmannia auropunctata
CATTCCTGCATTCGTCTTCATCCGATCAACCGGCAAATATATCCAAACCATCCCAAGGAAAGCGTTTAAAGAGGCAAAAGATTACAGACATTAATGATTGTGGTAAATTTATTTAATCTTTTTTTATATACCCTTACAAAAAAGACCGGCTAGGGATTGTAATTTGTGTAATCCAAATACTACAATAACTACAGGAAAATATTACAATAACTAAACACAAATATTACAATAAACCTATGTGGTTTTTTCGCACTACGGTCAATAGATTACAGGAAAATATTACAGGGATTTACACGGATCACAGGTCAAATATTACCCAAGTAGAAAATAAACCAGTAACTGACTAATCAAATATAAAAATTTTTTTTTACTTATTATCATTTTTTAACAAGTATTTAGAAACTTCAAATAACTTTTATCAACCATTTGTAATTTTTAAATACATTTTTATTATAATTTTATCTCAAGTTATAATGGTGGGTTTTGAACCTGGATCGCAGGATTATGAGTCTCGCGTTTTCTCCGTCATACCACTTCGAAGTATCGATATTTAATGCTTTTTATTGCATATATAAAGTATAATTAACGCAATTAGATTGCATTACTTTTATAAATTATTTTTTATTAATTAAATATTAATTATCTCTTAAATTTTTATTTTTAATTGTAATTAATAGTA
>NW_012082470.1:0-477 GCF_000956235.1 Wasmannia auropunctata
ATCGGGCAAAAAATGCATACACTTTATGCGCTTATGCATCAAATGCACTTATGGATATCGCTGTTACAGTATTGTGATTAGAAAAATATAGATTTTTTCACAAAATTAGGCATTTAACGATATTATCCATATAATTATAAAAAATAATAATTTATTCCTACAGAGTCGTTATCCGTCCAGTAAAGGATACACTGTAGCGTCTCTGTTAATAACGAAAAAATATACTTGGCGGGAGACGCTACCGCGTCTTCTGATTAATATAATTATTAGTATTCTATATCCCCATAGCGCTAGATCTTTTGATTTAATAATAATTGAAATGTTAAACGTAGTAACCCTCTCTTGTTTACATATATATTATGAGCATTGTAAACATAGTTAAAAATAAATTTAATCAATTAATTTTTAAACTCTCCATAATTTATTAAACGACCTCACCCTCGTTCACTTCCCCCTTTCCTTGCAGATCGGAAGAGC
>NW_012082471.1:0-305 GCF_000956235.1 Wasmannia auropunctata
TATTGATTTTATGATGAAATTATCGTTTTTTGGATCTTATGTCATTCTGAACGTTTCACTTGATATGTTAAGTGAGATAAAGTAATAGTTCGCGATTCGATTTGCACTAAAAATCTGCTATTTATATTAAATAATCGGGATTAAGATATAATTACGACACTTTGATTAAAACGAGATTATAATGTCAGAGTTTTTTTATTCTTTGATGATAATATTGATAATAATTCTTTCTGTCGCTTTTGTTTTGCTACAATATAATTTTTGTTCGGAACATGGTTAAATTTCTATCGTTTAGTAGTAAAATG
>NW_012082472.1:0-449 GCF_000956235.1 Wasmannia auropunctata
TTAATAATCTTTTATATGTATCTTTTATAGTAGTATTTATTAAATTGCTGAAAGATTACAATTGTTCCATCTATGTTATGTATTTTGAGTTACGTGTGAGTTCCATTACATTTTTAAGTAATTGTTATGTATTATATACGTAACAAAGAAATATATCTTTGTTCTTCTAAAAGTGCCCTCAAAATTATATTGCATTTACATATCATCTCTGTAACTATGAAATATATCATTGTTCTTTCCATGTGCTCCCTTAGTTATATTACAGTTACGTATTGGTTTGCTGGGATACGTTCATGAAGAAATGGGAAGGATAAAGAAATAGGTTATTTATTAAATTAAAATTAAAAATTCATTCTCATGTTATTTTTTGTTAATAATAAAATTATGCGTTGATGAATGTTCCACTGTTAAATAATTTGGTGGTCCTGAGATCGGAAGAGCACACGTCT
>NW_012082473.1:0-725 GCF_000956235.1 Wasmannia auropunctata
CTGGGCAATGTGTCAACCATTACCATACAGAGATTTTCAATGGGTCAACGACGTAACAAATTTTAATGTTATGGATGTTGCGATAGATTCCCCGATAGGCTATATTCTAGAAGTAGATTTGGAATATCCGCAAAATCTTCACGACGCGCACACTGACCTACCGTTCTGTCCGACGCGTGATAAGCCGCCCGGCAAGCGGCAAGACAAGCTCCTCGCAACCGTATACGATAAGAAGCGTTACGTCATACATTATCGCACTCTGCAACAGTGTACTCGTCACGGTCTCCATATCTCAAAAATTCATCGCGTATTGCAATTCGCGCAATCCCCATGGCTTCGCGATTATATCGAACTAAATACGAAATTTCGAACATTAGCCACGAACGAATTTGAAAAGAATTTGTACAAATTAATGAATAACGCGGTATTTGGCAAAACCATGGAGAATGTGCGCAATCACGTCGATGTGCGGCTTTAAACATAATGGGAAGGTAGATTTGATGCTGAGGCGATGATCGCGAAACCGAATTTTCACAGTCGTAGCGTCTTCTCGGAGAATCTAGTCGCGGTCGAAATGCGCAAACTTGAGGTCAAGTTCAACAAACCAATCTACGTGGGTATGTGTATTCTCGACATATCCAAGACTTGTTTGTACGAATTTCACCACGACTACATGCTACCTTCTTTTCAAGAAAAGAGATCGGAAGAGCACACGTCTGAACTCC
>NW_012082474.1:0-638 GCF_000956235.1 Wasmannia auropunctata
GGAGTTCAGACGTGTGCTCTTCCGATCTATTGTAAATATTTTGCCTCTTTTTAAGCATACAAGCATATAAAGAAACGTTGCATCATCAGATTTTAATTCTAACGCTCTCTACAATTACAAATTACATTATTGATTAATATTATACGGTAATCATGATAATTTGCGAGATCATTTTCATAATTTTTACAAAATATATCTCATTATTTGAATTGCAAATTAATATCCATATTATTTACAAAATATTTGCAATTTTAATTACTCGATTCGCTCCTCTGCTAAAAGATTAATTTTAGTAAAATTCTCAAAGTAGTAGAATATATACTGTGCTTTACTCATCTCTACATCCTTTATGTATCTTATAGGAAAGTTGTTCAATTTAGTCTAATTGATGTTAAATAAAAGTCTTCATTTTATCATTTATGTAGTACATATATATATATATATATATATATATTTACATGTATAATTATAACTATTAATTATATTTTTCATTATAAGTGGATAATTAATAAAAATCATACAATACATAAACATATTAATAAATTTGTTGGAATATTAGTAATATTTTTTTATTTTATGTACAATATTGCAATAAATGTACTGTGTGCAACTTGAGTATAAATGTAATATGTCTTTTA
>NW_012082475.1:0-392 GCF_000956235.1 Wasmannia auropunctata
AGGCCGCACACGGAAACTATGCGACTGGTGTCAAAGGAACTTCAATAAGACGTCCTCGGCGTATCGGAACATGGAATGTACGAGGCCTCAGGAAAGAGGGGAAGCTCCAAATAGTGGAGGAGGAGATGCTAAGGAATAACATTCATCTGTTGGGACTAAGTGAAACCCACTGGCAAGAGTTTGGCCACTTCACGTCCAGTTCCGGTAGTACGATATACCACTCAGGGGGANATGGAAGCAGCAAGGGGGTAGCATTCATAGTTCCCCCACAGCTTGATAAATGGGTCGCAGGATACATTCCTGTAAACGACCGCATAATTACGATCAAGCTGGATACAATACCTTGCAGACTAAACGTCATCCAAGTCTACGCTCCAACCTGTCTCTTATAC
>NW_012082476.1:0-351 GCF_000956235.1 Wasmannia auropunctata
CATAATTATATAAAACATAATCATATCACTTTCAATTGCCATCTCGATACGCTCACAATCATTCACAAATGCCAAAGGGAACGGCTTTGCTGATAGTCGTATAAGCGCTTAAATTTCAAAAGGAACGACAGAAAATAATGCTTATAAGCGTGAGCGCTTACAGCGCATGAGCGTCCAAAAGGAACGCACCCATACAGGCCATACACATACTGGAGTGAGCCTTCCTAGAGTCCTAGGGTGCGTTCCGATATTTACTTGCAGTACTGGCAGCACTGCAAATGCTGTTCCGATATACGTCACAGTAAACTTAGAGTGCTTTCGCATGCATATGACGTCATAGATTTTGTCGTC
>NW_012082477.1:0-703 GCF_000956235.1 Wasmannia auropunctata
ACGTACGTACGACGGCGACGACGACGACGACGACGACGACGACGACGACGCTGTTACAGTATTGTGATTAGAAAAATATAGATTTTTTCACAAAATTAGGCATTTACCGATATTATCCAAATAATTAAAAGAAATAATAGTTTATTTCTACAGAGTCGTTATCCGTCCAGTAAAGGATACACTGTAGCGTCTCTGTTAATAACGAAAAAATATACTTGGCGGAAGACGCTACCGCGTCTCTTGATGTATGTTGTAAACATCATTTAAATAAGTTTAAAAAATTTTGATTTAATTTTTATGATGAAAAAAACCATAAAAAAATTTTTTCAATACTTTATGAATTTTTTATGATGTTTTTGAGAGACCATTTCTATATTTTCACGAAAACATCTTTAGATTCTCTATTTTAACATTATATATTTTTCAAATCGTTTAGAGTGGTTAAAAATAACCATGCTGTATTTGGCGCGTCACCGCATCATTGCCATTGAATTTGCATACTAGCCTTATTGCAGTGTTGTAATGTTTAATTGCCAAGAAAATTTATAGAAATAAGGAATTTATTATTGCTTACTCACATTTATTTAGTGAGTATTATGGTATAGTAATACCTAACACTATAAAATGTATGGTATCAGTACAATACTACCTTTTTTCAAAAAGGTAATAACGCTAAGAGTACACATTCCTGAGAAGAAACTAG
>NW_012082478.1:0-382 GCF_000956235.1 Wasmannia auropunctata
CATACGAGATGCCTAAGTGACTGGAGTTCAGACGTGTGCTCTTCCGATCTTATTAATGATTAATAAAGGCTGTTAATTATGTATACTAATGATATATACATATTATATATGTATATATAAAGAATATTAATGATTAATAAAGGCTGTTAATTATGTATACTAATGATATATACATATTATATATGTATATATAAAGAACTATTTAATATAAAATTTTTCTTTTCAATAATTAAGTCTTCTCATGATTTCTCTTTCTCTCTCTCAATTTACTATGATTTTAATTTTTTTACTTTAAATTAAATAAAATCATTAATAATTCTTATGATTTCAAATGATAAAGATCGGAAGAGCACACGTCTGAACTCCAGTCACTTAGGCATCT
>NW_012082479.1:0-607 GCF_000956235.1 Wasmannia auropunctata
CCCGTAAAACGCGATAACGTATCGCGAGAGTAATATAAAGTCTTTATTAATTATTATTATTAATATATCGGAACGCAGAATATGTCTCTTAATTAATTCGCGAATATTTGATGTAATAGCCTTAAGCTATCATCGCGGATTTCGTTCATTGGTCAATTCGTGTACCACAACATATTCTGACGTCACGATGCACGAAATGGCGGACTCCGAGTTCAATCAGCCAATGACTGTGCATTGAACCCGAGACATTTCAATAATATTTCATACTCCGTCATTTGTACGCGAAACGCGTTTATATTATCTTATATTCATTTATAATACTCTTATAAACCAACGTGCTGAACCAAGCAGGAGCCGTTTTCGAAGGATATAACTATCCTAGTAACTTCTCGTACACGCGAAAGTAGCGTTATTCTATAAATCTCATTCTATTGGCTCGCACCATGGTTCAGGACGAGTATTGTGATTCTTATTTTATGTTTATATGCGTGCGCAACGTCAAACTGTCGTAATAAACGATTAATTAACGATAAACCTAGATTCTGGGGGATTCTAGTGGATTCATGTAAACGACAATTCGTGGCCACACCTCCAGGCATCTGCCGAC
>NW_012082480.1:0-402 GCF_000956235.1 Wasmannia auropunctata
GCATTGAACATGTATTCAAACACACATACAAGTCATAAGACGAAGTAAGCAGCAATGTAACCTCGTTAGTATTTAAAATGTCAAATAGGCATACTTTCATCACTTTCTTGCTTGTATACAAAAAAATTATACGGTGGATGGGATTCAAGTTTTGCAAAAACGTAAAAAAAGGTTTGCTCTAACTAATTATTAATTTTTATGTAAATGGAAGCATTTTAAATGTATGTAATTATGTGATATATCAATCATGTAATGCAACTGTCATAAGACAACATGCATAAAACTCTAATTTTAGTATTTTTTTCTTAAAAACCATACGGTTAATTGGTTTAAAATTTTAATATAATATTAGTTTCGTTTTAAAGAATATTTTATATAATTTTTAAACAGATTGAAGTATTT
>NW_012082481.1:0-319 GCF_000956235.1 Wasmannia auropunctata
TCAGTGTATTAGGAATCGAGTACGCAATCTGACTGTTAATATTCTTGGACATTGTAGAGAATTTTTCTGACACTGAATTAATATACGGAACTACAAACCATTTTTTCTGATTGGAAATGCCATTAATAACGTTATTCTTTGGTTTGTAAAACAGATATTTTAATCTATCTCTGATCGTATTAAAAATAAATTTAAGTGGATATCCATTTTCAAGAAGGATCTCTGTCATGTGAATGAAATTATTCTGATGAAATCTCGGATGTGATAACGAAATTATCTTGTCACCTCAATAGCTTTTTGTTTTGCCCTGTATTCGTTA
>NW_012082482.1:0-532 GCF_000956235.1 Wasmannia auropunctata
GAGGTAGAAGGGATGATTCCACCGAATCAAACGGGGTTTAGAAAAGGAATGGGAACAATCAATAATATATATGTGTTGAATTATGTGATAAATAGGCAGATTGCGAAGAAGGGTGGGAAATTGATAGCGATGTTTGTAGATTTAAAAGCCGCGTTTGATTCGGTGGACAGGGGAATACTGATAAGAGTGATGAGGGAGAGAGGAGTGAGAGAGGGGTTAGTGGAGAGGGTGGAGGAAATGTTAAGAAAGACGAGGAGTAAAGTTAGGGTAGGAGGAAAGGTGGGGAGTGGGTTCTGGACGGCAAGAGGGGTGAGGCAGGGGTGTCCAATCAGTCCCATGCTGTTTAATTTGCTGACCGCGGATCTGGAGGAGTAGAGGGTGAGATGGGGAGAGATAAAATTGGAAGGGAACAGAGTGTGCACATTGGCATATGTGGATGATGTGGTGCTGTTGGCGGAGGAGGAAGGGGAATGAGAAGCATGATAGAGAGATTGGAAAGATACGTGGATGGAAAAGGGCTAGAGCTGAATGT
>NW_012082483.1:0-487 GCF_000956235.1 Wasmannia auropunctata
TTAAACTACTTTCCCTTCAGCTTCATTTTAGCTTCGGGAATAAAAAATAGTCACATAGTGCCAAATTTAGTGAATATGAATGGGGGATGATCAAGGATTGCGACTGATTTGGAAGCAAGAAATTTACGTACGATGATGTACTTGTAAGTCGAAGCATTGTTATGCAGAAACGCCCAGCTGCCTTGCGCTCGATATTGAGGACAAACTTGACTAATTCTTGCCAGCAAGCTTCATTTCACACAGAATTGAATATTTGCTCTTTGCTCCATCGTGATTTTTCGTCGTGTGTCACAAAGGTATTGTCGATTTTATATTTGTGGTAAAAAAATTGTTAGAGGGAGGAATCTCAACTCAACTTACAGAATTTGTGAATAAAACTTCAATGAAGATAGTGCAACCTTATTTATATAGATGATGCCATTAATATCGTCTGTACGAAGAAAGTTCGGAAACTTGGAACAGACCGTGTATACTATATACATATGTA
>NW_012082484.1:0-523 GCF_000956235.1 Wasmannia auropunctata
TTAGTTTGTTTTCAATCGGATTAAATACGTCACGGCTGCATTAGGTTAAAGTTGCTTTAAGATTAAAATTAGAATTAGAAGTTTTGTGAAATGAAAAATCTAAAAACCTATCTTAACTTATTTCGAAATAAATCGGTGTAAACAGTGATGTATCAAGTACTTAGTTCGCGCCAACCTGATACTGATCAATTAATTTAACGGTGTAAACTAGGCCATTGGAGATTGAGATTAAGATTGAGATTGAAGATTGTCCAATCACATTATAGATTGCGATTTGTATTGCAATTGATAATATAGCTGCGTTCAGCAAACAAAGCAGCTCGGTGTATATACATATTCGCATATATTATTAAGATAATATACTAAATTTTGTTTATAATAATACTTACCTGTGCATGAAATTTAATTGCACGTTTATTATTACACGAACTTAACCTCTATCTGCTTTATCATTCTCGGTAAAAATGTCAGTAGTCATCACGTGACCAAAAAGTCGTCAAGCCATTGAGATCGGAAGAGCACA
>NW_012082485.1:0-1892 GCF_000956235.1 Wasmannia auropunctata
AAAAGAAACTTGGAGTGGTAAGGGTATTTTTTTAGATAAAAAATAAAAAAATTTTTTTTCTTTACAACTTGAAAGTACTCTTCAAACCGTACAATTTTTGTTTAAAACAATTTTTTTTATCTTTTATATTTTCGACGATATTTCGCCACAAAAAAGAAAATTTTTTTCAAAAAGGTGTTTCACCCCCTAAAGACACTCCTCTCTGAGATTCCGCATATATACAAAAATACGTGTTTCTTAGATTTTTGTGTTTAAAAACATATTTTAAGGAGAATTAAATCGGTGCTGGACAATTGTGATATGTCCCTTGTAAGAACACATTAAACACATATACATATATACTGTACTATTAAATTTTGTTTTATTTATTACTATTTTATGACACATGTAATAGATACTTTTAATTATACTGGATTGGTGAAACATTCTGCAAGAGATTAGTTAAATATCAAATAAAAATTAAAATTGTTCTGAAATAAGTTAAACTTTATTTTTTTAATTAACAATTTTTAATAATATTTATAATAATTATGTATAATAATTAGATAGATTCACATGAATGTTTGTATCTTATATAAATGATCCGTTTAAACACATAATTTAATTGTAAATATTTAAATGCACATAAAAAATAAATTTAAAAAATATAATCGGTAGTTATATTAAAAATCAAATCAAGTTAAAATTAAATAAAAAATATAAATGTTTTTATCTCAATGTTTAATTCAATTTTACATCTTATAATCATATAATGTGTTGTTCATATTTTAGGCGCCAAGTGGCATTCACGGCGAAAGATATTAACTCCCACATTCCATTTTAATATATTGCAGCAGTTTGTTGAGATTTTGATTGAAGAGAGCGAAAACATGACAAAGACCCTAAAGCATACGGGAGGCACAGTTGTAAAAGATTTAACATCGTTTGTTAGTGAACATACGCTGAATGCAATATGTGGTATTGTATAACTACATAGAATTTTATTTCTATCAACGAATAATAGAAAATAAAATGCAATTTTTTAATTAAAATTTCGATATAACATTACTGTTCAATATGTAATTTTTACACATAAACATAGATATTTTTAGAATTTTGTGTATCGTAACATTATCGACACTCACAAATGCGTTTGCAGAAACTGCAATGGGCACTTCCCTAAGAGATCTAAATGCATTCCAACAATCTTATCGTGATGCGATTCACCAAATGGGCGATCTTCTTGTTCATAGGTAATTTATAAGTATAAGTAATGTATATATCTATATTCCGTTTTATCATATAAATTAATATCATATTAAAATAAATTATAATATTTAATGTAAAATGTTAACAATTAAAAATTTTTATGATATTATCTTATACATATGGTCAATTAAAATATTTATTTAAAAATAAGTATTGCTCAAATTTTACTGTTTAACATTTAATTGGCTACAGTATCTAAAACTTTTCTAGTATTAAAGCATTACAAAAAAAAAACAATTCAGTGTAAATACGGATTTTTTATTTAATAATAAAATTAAAGAATTAAAAAAATTGTTTGATGTCTCTTAAAATGTTTTTAATGTCTCTCTTTTTAAGAAAAATTTATTATTATTATTAATACAGTTTTATGTTAACTAAAATATTATTAATTCAACAATTCTAACAGTTTGTAAAGAAATTAAAGAAAGCTCTCCTTTACAAAATGATATCATTATTTTAAAATAGCATATCTATTATTCTATAATTGTTACAATTAGAACAATGAGGCCGTGGCTGTACTTCGATTGGATATTTTCATTAACGCCAAAAGGTAGAGACCAAAAAAAGCTTCTGAAGATATTACATGGATTTACCGAAAAAGTAAGAAGACTGCTTCAAATTGTATTTAAATCTATTTTTTTTAT
>NW_012082486.1:0-855 GCF_000956235.1 Wasmannia auropunctata
GTTCACGTTGCGAGCACCCAAGATTTTGAGATCTCAATAACGGTCAAATCGATTAAGTTCTAACTAGGCTTAATCGATAGCTTGGATTCGATTTATATATGAAAGTGTCTTTATTTTTTCTCTACGTGCCCTACGAGCGGAGATTTTGCAATGCAAAGTCCGAAATGTGAGAATTAAGATTTAAGAAACGTCCTCATCATCATTGTCGTCCGTTGCGGGGTGGGGGAAGTGTACTTTTACAATTTCTGACACAATAGGCGCTAGAGCGCTAGGATTTCTAACCTTGCAGTCTCGCACACGCTGATTATATGTATATGTAATCGATCGATTGATGTGATAGTACAACAGATATAACAGATCAGTGCGTTTAATAATTTTTTTTATTACGATTGGTTTCTGCACTGAAATCCAGAAAATATAAATAAAAGCAAGAATCAATCATATTAAAGATTTACTGATCTCACTAATCTATTTTCTCTGCTGAACGCATATATTTTTTCCAGTGACAAGTGAGGTTATCGTTACCATGTGTCTTTTTCTCAATGTATATATGGTATATCTCGGATTAATTTGTAGAAGATCTTTTATTCGAGAAAAATTACTCTGTTGCATATCCTATTCTTATGATTTTTTTTACTTACTGCCATAACAGAAATGTAAACCATCTGTTAGACGAAAATTACGGATACAGATAAAGTATATTAAAAGACATTTTTTATTGCATTATATTATATTATCAGGAGACGCGGTAGCGTCTCCCGTCAAGTATATTTTTTTGCTACATGACGGTCAGGAAATATTTTTGCACTTACAGAGACGCTACAGTGTTCAGGAGACGCGGTAGCGTCTCCCGCC
>NW_012082487.1:0-350 GCF_000956235.1 Wasmannia auropunctata
CAAAATAATATGCAAATGCTGATTAACGAATTTCAAAAGTCGATTCAAAAAACGCATCATCGCGTTGAATAGAAAAGCCTCGAACATGTCGAAAAAGAAAAGTCTCGAAAAGCAGCAGCTGATTGAGGAACTGCATGCTTCCGCGAGAAGAAATTTTCCACGAAGACGTGTCATAGTTTGCGGATACGATGACCTGTGGCAGGCGGATGTGGTCGAGATGCGTCCTTATACGCGATTCAACAGAGGTTACCACTACATTCTCACCGTTATCGATGTGCTGAGTAAGCATGCATGGGCCGTACCTCTCAAGACTAAGAGCGGAAGTGAGATGACTAAAGCGATCGCAGAGA
>NW_012082488.1:0-452 GCF_000956235.1 Wasmannia auropunctata
AGTTCAGACGTGTGCTCTTCCGATCTGATTAGACATTTGCTGCATATACTTTTGGATGTTTTAAACGGTTTATTTAAAAAATATTTATGTTTCTATGTCTAATCAAATACTTGGCAACTTGTATGATCTCATATTTGTTTTTGGTCAACTTTTATTTGTTAAAATAATAGTTTTGGTTTAGGAAAGATGTGAATGTACGGTATACTTTTTTATATACTTGACGTAAAATTTTTCTTTTTTTCAAAAGAGTGTTTGTTAGGTATGTATAATATGTTCTTTAGCGTTCAAAACAGTACAGAATTTTCAAAATTCTGTTGTACAATTTAGACATGCTATTCAAATCTAATAGATACTTATATTTTTCTTTGTACTTTATATATTTTACATGTATACATAAATATCTTATATTATAAAATATAAAATCTTATGCACAAAATATAAAGTTAAGAAAA
>NW_012082489.1:0-421 GCF_000956235.1 Wasmannia auropunctata
GTGTGCTCTTCCGATCTATACTTACCATTGTTGGATGATAGACTCCCCACACAGATGTCGAAAAGATGACTAAAAAATGACAGATTTTCCGTATAGACATCTTTTAGTTACAGCATATTGTCGACGAAAAGATGACTAAAAGATGACGGATGTCCCACTAAATGTCATCTTCGAGATATAATATGTAAGACAACTAAAAGACGTCTAAATTAAGACAACTTTTATAACTGCATTTTAAACATATTTTTGTTATTATAGCCCAGACAGAACACAAAAGTCATGATATCAGAAAAAACGTCATCATAATTTTGTAATTTAAAAATTAATTTATTTTTAAATTACAAAATCATGATGACGTTCTTCTGGTATCAAATTTCTGTGTTCTGTTTAGGAGTATAGACAAAATTTTTTTTTAATTGAA
>NW_012082490.1:0-413 GCF_000956235.1 Wasmannia auropunctata
AGAGATGTGTATAAGAGACAGGTTAAACGTAGTAACCCTCTCTTGTGCACGTATATATGAGCATTGTAAACATAGTTAAAAATAAATTTAATTAATTAATTTCTAAACTCTCTATAATTCATTAAACGACCTCACCCTCCTTCACTTCCCCCCTTCCCTGCAGAAAATCGCACTGGTCCGATCCTGAGTCAAAGGGATTAAGTTCCTTGACCGAAACAGGACCAACGATCGCGCTGGCTTGAGATCGAGTAACATCGTCCCTTCAGGACGTTGACTCGTCCGTCAAGCCCGTTTAAAGCGCCTTCGACTCGCACATATGCCACCGCGCCTATTTGCGAGACAGGCTATCTGGTTACGTCCTTCCGTATTCCCCCTCCTTCCCTCGAATCCAGCCTCGTTCCTAAACGGGACTC
>NW_012082491.1:0-856 GCF_000956235.1 Wasmannia auropunctata
TTCAGGATACAATTCTGTGAATTCTTTTAAATTTTCTTACCCAACGATTGTGATGCTTTAAAATCCTGGAACGGGGAAAAGTTCCTCTTCCGCTCGAATGGCCCATCGAGCAATATTAATATCATGAACAGTGACTTCTCTTTCTAAACTTTCTTGAAATTTATTTAATGTGAACGATAAAATTAATTTCAGCTTCTCCAGTCTATTTCCACCTCTCCTTATTTGTTCCTTCCATCTTCGTAACTGGCGTAGTGATGTTACTTTTCGAAACATATGTTTTACGTTTTGAAGCGACTTTGGTCTAGCCGTACCGTCAGGTTTCCAAAATTCTACGGCTCTTCTTTTATATTCGATTGGTATATCATCATTTATACATACCATTTCTTTAACATCACGATTTTTCTTCTCTTTCATTTTCTCTTTCTTCTTGTTCATTCCATTCTTCTTCAATTAATTCCGCTTCTGGAATATCGAAAGAATTTTCAAAATCGAGGGACTCTTCTTCTTCAATTTCAAATTGGTCCTGGTACATTTCTTGCAGCATGGTTTCAATTTTATTTTTTATTTCCATTTCTAATTTTGTAATGAGAGTTTCGGACACATTTAAAAAAGTTGTAGTAAATAATACAACTATTACATTTCTCGGATTGAACATTTTGCCTCTGAAAAATTATAAATAATAAATTGTAGTTATATAAACATCTTTAAAAACAAAAATAGTAAATATATTTAAAAAATAGTAATGCTTTATTGTATACATACTCTATTTACATTACATTATTTATTATGTTAAAGACAAATATACATTTTAATTTACTCTAAACGTGATAAATGTATATTATATAATAATTATACC
>NW_012082492.1:0-403 GCF_000956235.1 Wasmannia auropunctata
GAGCTACAACAGCCAGCCACGTACATTTTCCCTCCTGTATATCAGTATAATCCTTGCGATAGACGTCGGGATCTCCAAAGCAATCCAAATAATCGTCTTGGACTTGAAACAAATGCCCCATCTCTAACAAGATGGTTTTCGCTTGCCTGAACATCTCTGGATCTTTTATTCCGGCCTACATCAAATAATGTATCACAATGTATCATTATCATCGAATCTTATCAGTTTTTTCGTACATAAGAAAATGTGGTGCTACTTACTAACTGCATCGCTGCGGTTACTGGCAAAAGAAATGAATAATACGTTTTGTACTCAGCAATGGAATTATATTGATTCATCGTAAAGAGATCTAAATTCGGTTTCTTGCCAAAATTGGTAGAGAGCATATCTAAACTTTGGCCCA
>NW_012082493.1:0-316 GCF_000956235.1 Wasmannia auropunctata
GACTGGAGTTCAGACGTGTGCTCTTCCGATCTTCTGTACATTATTTCTTCATAACATCTTAAAATTACTCTCTTAAAGTTGTTTCCATTCTACGCTTTTACATCTTATTTATTTGTGGTTTACATAATAATTTCTGAACTTAATAAGAAATTAATTTTTCAATGTTTACATTGAAATTATTATTTAAACCACAAATAAATAAGATGTAAAAGCGTAGAATGGAAACAACTTTAAGAGTAATCTTAAGATGTTATGAAGAAATAATGTACAGAGTTAAATAAAAAATAAGTTTTATTATTATTAAGGAGAAATAATA
>NW_012082494.1:0-503 GCF_000956235.1 Wasmannia auropunctata
TGAAGATAGTCGCATTTTGTTATTCATAATATTAAGATCACAGAAGCAATTGACGCTAACAGCTGGCAAAGTAGTGGATCTCACCTTAGAATGTTTTGCAAGAGTAAGATTCAAGCAGAATAGAAAGTTTTGATTATCAGCTCTATCTATATCGAACAATATATATTTGTTATTTAATAGACAAAATTTTATCAGCTCTCCTTTTTGTGTTATACAAACTATAATAACAATTTATCTCATTAAAATATTAATTTCTAATGCACTATGTAACATTGTTATAGATTATGAATGCTTCGGGATCCTACCTATCAGTATTGTTGGCGATGCAATAAACACCACGTTCACCTCGATACCTTTTAATCAATAGTCGTGAAGTGTGTACAGAGGCGACATGTAAATATGCCTTCACTAGTTACACTAACACACATTGTAATATTGCATATTTTTCCAAATTATTGTTCTAGATAATAAAGATAATTTACGTGAAAACATGGCATGAAAAG
>NW_012082495.1:0-327 GCF_000956235.1 Wasmannia auropunctata
AGAGATGTGTATAAGAGACAGCTATCACATAGCTAATATCTATTGTAGAAATAAAAAATAATTTTCTAACGATGTGTGGAGTTAAAGCAATACATGCTTTAATGTTTTACTTGTGATTTATGATACGTCTTATTTTGCATAGGGATCTGTCTAATCTTTTTGGTTTATTAAAATAAGAAATGATATAATGAAATCAATAAAATAAAATAAATAAAATAAAAAATGGAATGTAATAAAATAAATTAAAAATGTAATAAAATAAATAAAAAATAAATATTAAAATGGAATAAAGTAGAGAAGACAAAATAAAATAAATATTTTGTATTT
>NW_012082496.1:0-622 GCF_000956235.1 Wasmannia auropunctata
TTATGTCACTTTCTTAGCTACTCCTGCTAAAATACCCTAGCAACAATATTAGTTGTCCTTATATTTTAAAAACACACATTAGCTGCCACGGCTATATTTTAGCTGCGTTGACCAATTCTTTCTCTGCCTGTGACGCACACACACAACACCAGGCTACATCAAACGTCTGCTCTCTTCAACAACTGCGGCTAAAATTATGCCACTCAACATGGCTGTTCGAAAAGGTTCACACTATGTGGTTCAACAGTCGTCCGATAAATGGCGTCAATGGGGAGGCTGCAAAAAAATCAGTCCGGGAACTTATGGACCGCACTGTGTATTACCCAGCCAAATGATTATAGTTAATCAATGTTAAATCGAAGTTGAATTAATGTCAATCAGTGTTAAATTAATGTGAAATCAATATATCAATCAACGTTAATTTATTATAACATCAATCAACCAAATATTATTTCTGGTTAGATAAATAATGTCAATGCTGATAGCAATTAAATAATAATGCAATAATAATTTTAATATATTGTATAAACTTTATAAAAAATCATAGTTTTTTTTTTGCTAAATTTGTACAAAAATTTGACGATAATTATTATGACATTTAATTAATTTTATAAATTAACTA
>NW_012082497.1:0-378 GCF_000956235.1 Wasmannia auropunctata
CGTAAGCTTTAGTCAGTCGTTTAGTTAATCGTGCATGGATTGTGAGAATGTAGAAAGGTGGTGACTTCTCGATTTGCGAAAATTTCCGAGGGACAGAATCGATGACCGTGGGTGTATGTACACTCATATGTAGTCGGCAGCTTAAAGGTTGCAACACTTTTTTTTTTATGGGTTTCGGAACGCGCAAAAATTTTCAGAATGCGAATCACTGTCTCGGAAGTGGTTAGGATAGCTGTCATAAGCTGTCAGTAAGTGATATAGAATCCGACATACATGGTGTGCCCACATCGAAAACCGGTAAGATCACTCACTTTTAACGCAGTATTTTTACTCGTTGTAAACTTATAATGAAATTTCACTTATGTGTAGCTTTGAATG
>NW_012082498.1:0-368 GCF_000956235.1 Wasmannia auropunctata
TGTGCTCTTCCGATCTCGTAAGAATCATGCATGTCAAATCAATTTTTGAAGAAGTTATATAAACAAATTATTTACAAGCATTTAATTTGATAATGAAATTTATTTTTATTTATTTATTTGCGTGTGTTTATTTATATATATATATTTATTTATTTATTTAGCTACCTTATTTATTGATTTATTCATTTATTAATACGAAAAATTAGAATAAAATTGTAATCGGGAGAATGTATATGAAGTGAGCACGAAGAGCCGCACATACGGCACGCTACGCTTTTGCGTACTCCGGCTAAGCGCGATTTGATTGATTAACTTTATTCGTTAATAACTCTGTAAATAATGGTCTGAGTCAAAATTGAAAGAGGAAC
>NW_012082499.1:0-367 GCF_000956235.1 Wasmannia auropunctata
TGACGTTCAATGCTTCATCTGTGAACATGTGTGAAAAATCCATTGACCAAATTACGCTATATGCAGTTGACCAAATTACGCTAACCTTGCTTGTTGAAAAAAATGGGCGTAAAAATTTTTCCACGCACTTCACACCGAAACGCGATTAATCACTTAAAAGAGAATAAAAAACCATTATAACACATATTACCTGCATCAAATCACGAAAAATCATCATCCCTGGTGAAAAAATTTTTTTGAATTTGTCTGAAAATTTCGCTGAAAATGCCTGAAAACATTTTTCAGGGATTTTTAGTAAGATTCGGAGCCTTTTTCAAAGAAATTCAAAGACTCTCAGCAATATCTCCGAAAATAGATCGGAAGAGCA